>NC_077229.1:268932247-269147761 GCF_027887165.1 Monodelphis domestica
ATAGGAAGCTTTATAAATTTCTATCATTCCAATAAAAGTAAAACCATACCAAACTTTGAATGTGTTGCTTTGCTGTTTTATTTTTTCTCTCTCTTTGTCCTGTATTGGTAGAGATGGTTGAAGTAGCTGCAGTCTGGGCTGGCCATATTTTATCTTCCATCTTGACACTGTACATGATTAATCGGATCAAACCACAGGACAAGCAGATCACAACCTTTCCCTAAAATTCCAAATAGAATAAAGTTGGATGTTGGCTAATAAAGGTATCATTAATATCAATAATGTCATTAATAATCCTTGAAACTCCTTGAAATGAGTGGAGAGGAATGAATGGCTTTTGTTTTGGAGGATCTAATCAGAGGTCGAAAAGACAGACCTTCTTAGAGTGACGGTATTAGGAGGAATGTGTAAAGATTAAAATTTAGGGGAGAGGGGGAGACTGAGGCAGGTAGAAATTAGTTTCTCTCTGCAAGGAATATTATAATTTTTAGAGGTTTATTAAAGTTTAAAGATTAAGAATATACAAGTAAGAAACATGTGCCTAGGCCAGAGGCCTAGACAAAATAACCTCACATCATGGAAGAGACGCCTCTGCTCCAAAAACGGAAGTCCAAAAAGGGCCGAGCCCTTCAAAAGCCCTTGCTTAATATCTTCTCGATCTCGGCCCAGGTGAGATTACAAGGCATTCTGGGGAAGTGGAGCAAAGGCTCATGGGGATTGTAGTCCTGTATTCGAGTCTATTTTTTACATCCCCCCGTGTGATCATTTGTGGAAAAATTAATTTTTCCCCAAAAGGATCATAAAAAACATAATAAACTTAAAAAGATTACAATAGTGTGAGGATAAGAGAAAAAAGAATAAAACCAATAATTTCTGAACACATTGACAAAAAGCCGTTAGGGGGCAGTCCCCTTTGGCATAAAAGTATACATACAAATAAATGTTCAATCAACCACACCCAAAGTTCAATTTTGTGCAACTTGTGGTCTGGAGGCTTCTTCATGGTGGCTTCTCCAACAGTTCAGTTCTGGATTCAGAGAGGTAGCATCTTCTTCACCTAAAATTCTTCTCAAAAGGAATTTAAACTTTGCAATTTAAATAATGATATTTTTTACATTCCCCCGTGTTGTGGGTGATTGAAAGATTCAGAATCAGTTAGGGATGCATGGGCTGAGGTATGAGGTATATGAATCAATTGGCAAGAGATATGCAAGGCTTTCTCACCAAAAAATGAGATCCATTTCCTCTTTGTATCTGGCCATGATCACTGTGAGTAGAAGGCAAATGAATTGAACAAGGTTAACTTAATTTTTTCATCTTTAAAAATACAGTAGTACAAATATGTAGATATCAAAATCCCCAAAATTCTCAATAGCCCAATTAATTACAATAGCAAACAAACACACTTTCATATTTCACATAAGTTGCTATATGACATTTTTAAAACCTATGAATTGATGGACATTTGTCACAATTTTTACAAACAGAGCAATCCTTCAACCTTGGTATTTAAACATATTTTAAAACAAAGTAAAACTCATCTTGGGTTAAGAACATAATCAAGAAATCTATATATCATCCTGGTAGAAGTAAAATAGTGAGCTGAAGAGCATAAATAAAGGGGTGCTCCTTGTTCTTGGAGGCTTTTCCCAAGGGTACAAATGCCCTGAAATTAACTGCTCAACTTCCATTCACGTGTGGGAAGGTTGGGGGTTATAAAATACATTTCACTTCAGCTACTGGGCCTTACCTCGTGGTAGGGGCAGGCAAAAAATAACCAGATCGTTAAAAAAAATTCCAAAAATCATATTTAAAAAACCCTTAAAATCAAATCATTTGAGGTATTTAGCACATTAAAATTCCAAAGGTTGTTAATACAATTATAACCAGTTCTGAAGTCCATCTATCCTCAGCAAAATAGAAAAAAGCTGTTTTTTCATATATGGGCTTATTCACAATAATATTTTTTCAACACAGTTATAGGGGAAAACAACAGAATTTCAAAACTCAGTACATTCAAAATAAATTCAATCAACCTTCAGTTCACAGAATAATATTGAATCCAGTAATATATGAACTTAAAATCACAAAGTTAAACCTTAAACAAAACAATGCAATAGAATACAGAGATTTTTTTATAAACCATTGGAGTCTGAAATGCCTTAGAATATAGCCTTTAGTCTCTTCAAAGTTCCTTGGGGTTGTTGTTTGTTTGTTTGTTTTTAATTATCCATTTAAATGTCTATTGTCCGAAGGCAGAGTAGTAAAGGCTAGGCTATGGGGTTCAAGGGATCCGTCCAGGGCCCCATAGCTGGGAAGCATCGGAGGCCAGATTTTAACTAGAGACCTCCCGTCTCTGGGCCTGGCTTCCAGTTCGCTGGGCCACCCATTTTCCTCCCCAAAGTTAAAGTTGAATCTTTGGGCTGAGTCTGCTCCCAGACAGGCAGGTAAAATCAATGAAATTGCCAGAAGAGTCAAAAATCCTTTTAAACAGCCCATTGCTATTAAGTTTCTGTTTGAAAAGATCTGTTTCTTCTCTTTAGTCTTTTCTGTCTTTCCCCTCTCTGATACCCCTGTGGCCAATACCCTCAGCCACGTGGAGGCTTAGCCTAAGGGAAAATCTCCTTTCCCTCTGGTCTCTCCCCTCCGCCCACGTGGCCAATACTGTTACCAGCTGGTCGCAATGAGTCCTGAGCGATCTGCTCCAAGGATCTGGGTGATGAGCCGGCTGGGTCGGGCTCCTGAGTCTGGGGCACAGAAATAGGCAGGCAGTGGCTGGTGAGAGGCCAGGAGCAGGAGCGGCTGCGGGGGTGGGCAAGGCCGGGACCAGGTACCAGGTGAGGATGATCAGGGCTGCAGGCTGCAGGCAGGAAGCGGCGGGGCCGCTTTCTAGGTACTAGCTATTAAAATTGAATTTAAGATCAGAAAAGAAATCAGAAGACTGAAAGTTCTTTGTCCCATCTGGGTCGCCATAACTGTAAAGATTAAAATTTAGGGGAGAGGGGGAGACTGAGGCAGGTAGAAATTAGTTTCTCTCTGCAAGGAATATTATAATTTTTAGAGGTTTATTAAAGTTTAAAGATTAAGAATATACAAGTAAGAAACATGTGCCTAGGCCAGAGGCCTAGACAAAATAACCTCACATCATGGAAGAGACGCCTCTGCTCCAAAAACGGAAGTCCAAAAAGGGCCGAGCCCTTCAAAAGCCCTTGCTTAATATCTTCTCGATCTCGGCCCAGGTGAGATTACAAGGCATTCTGGGGAAGTGGAGCAAAGGCTCATGGGGATTGTAGTCCTGTATTCGAGTCTATTTTTTACAAATGGACAATTCTGTTTTTATTGGAGCCTCCTGTCAATAGTCAGTGTGACTGAGGAGAGTTGATTCCATTGGAAGAAAGTCAGTAAATAATCATTGTGTATTTATTTAAACCCTTACTTACCATCTTAGAATCAACACTGTGTATTGGTTTCAAGGTAGAAGAGTGGTAAGAGTTAGGCAATGGGGTTAAGTGATTTGCCCAGGGTCATATGGCTGGGATGTGTCTGAGGCCAGATTTGAACCCAGAACCTCCCATTTCTAGACCTGGCTCTTAATCCACTGAACAACGCAGCTGCCCCCTATTGTGTTTTTATCTTAAAATCCATACTTTTTTCCCTTCACTTTTTGTTACTTCCACCCTGGTAATAACTTGTATCTCCCTTTCTTTTTTATTTACCTCTACCCTAACAATATTCACATGTGTATGTTACTTTAATTTTCCCAAGTACTTTTTTCTTAACAGTGCTGTGAAGCAGGTAGTACAAATATTATTGTCTTCTGCATTTATCTGATGAAGAATCAGAAGTGCACGGAGGTTAAATGTAACCCATGGATACACAGCTAATAAGAGACAGGTTTTGAATCCTACCTACTGGTGCTTCATTTTCCTACCACTTATTGCAAGTTCTATCCACCTCAACTATTGTAATAGCCCCATAATAATTTTTCCCACATCTTTTCTCACCACTTTGTAATCATTTGGGATGCTGCATGATACAGTGGGGAAAAGGCTTGGTTTGTAGTCCAGAAGACCTTATTTACAATCCTGGCTTTGGCTCTTACTGTCTGTGATCTTAGGCAAATCACCTTTCTCTGCCTGAATTTCTTCAACTATAAAATGAGGGCTTAAACTGGAAGACTTCTAAGGTCTCATTTGGCCCTCTGTCTACCATCCCATTGTCCTATCTGCCCCCCCCCCCCCCATATTGGGAGGATACCCTCCCACATATTTTTTCAGGGATCTAGTTATGTCCATTCCTCTGTTCAAAAGTCTTCAGTGGCTTCCTGTTGCTTCTGGAAAACACTTTATACTTCTTTTATAAGCATTCTGCCTTGTCAGTCTTATCCTAGATGACTCAAATGACTCAAAATGGCCAATTTAACTCTCCTCTAGACACATTATCCACTTTACTGCTTTTCTACCTTTGTTAATACTTGTTTCCTATCCTTAGAATGTCTTCCCTTGAAGACCTACCTAACCTATAAGTAAAAATAGGTAGCACTCATAAAGCAGAGCTCTTTACAAATATTAGACTTACATCAACTCCATGAGGGAGGTACTTTTACTCCCATTTTACAGAAGAGGGAAACTGAAGACTTAGTGACTTGCCAAGGATCAAACAACTAGTAAATATCAGAGGTAGGATTTGAGCTAAGGTCTTTCTTACTCCCTGCCCAGTCCTCTCTACTTACTATGCCATGTTTCTAGTTGCCTTTAAATCCCTATCCAAATGCTATCTCCTCTCCTTGAAGCCTTCCCTGATTTCCTCAGTGTCCTCTATGCCAGGCTAATGAAACAGTATATATTTATAATAGCATCTCTTTTTATTTTTTAAGCACTAGAAATTTTAGATTTTCTTTTTCTGAAAACTGCCTATTTATATCCTTTTACCACTTCTCAGTTGGGGAACAACTCTTATTTTTATAAATTTGACTATCATATCCTATTAGGCTGAAAGCTCCATGAGAATAGGAGGCATGTAATTTAAATTTTACATTTCCTCCAGAGTGTAGCATACTGCTTTGCATACCATAAGAATTTAATAATTAAAAAACGAAATTGATTCTTTCCAAATCTGGGGATGATTTTTTTTTCAGTTTCATAATTCATTGAAAAGAATGGTGTCCACAAAGGGAGTTTTGTTGTTCAGTCATTTTTTAGCCATGTCTGATTCTTTGTGACCCCATTTAGGGTTTTCTTGGCAGAGATATTGGAATAATTTGCCATTTCCTTCTTCAGCCCATTTTACAGTTGAGCAAACTAAGGCAAACAGGGTTACATGAGTTGTTTAAGGTCACACAGTTAGTAGTTTGAGGTCAGATTTGAACTCGAGGAGATAAATCTTCCTGATAACCAGGCCCAGCACTCTATCCACTGTGCCACCTAGCTGCCCACTAGGGAACAGGGTTGCTATAAAAAAGTTGTCTAAAGACTTGAGATGTCATTCCTTGAATGTTGTACACAAGCATTGTAGTTCTTAATGAACTATTTAAATATAGAGACTGATGTATTAACTCCAATGAATAGAAAGCATGTTATTGTGGAAGTGTTGTCTTTGGAATCAGACCAGGTTCAAATCCCAGCTCTCTTTCTACCCATATGTGACTTGGGGAAAAATTACCTAAAATGAGGAGTTTGGACTAGATCCCTTCAAGTATCACTTGAAATTCTAAACTTTTGATCTTGTGGCATTATGTTTTTGCTTGTTATAATAACCAGGTTTGCTAAACTTTGTGCCTTAGCACCTACGTAAAACCATCGCTCTAATGAAAGAGTTCATTCATTTTTACCACCTCATGGTAGGATATATTACTTAAAAAAAAAGACGTTTTAGCAAATGGCACAATGAAGTAACTGACAAGAAAAGATTACTTTATGCAAATATAGCATACTAGTTCCCATTGGTTATAACAACACCAATAAGGGGATATATATATACATATATATATATTTTAATGCAAAAAACCCACAACTTCATTAACAGGTAGATACCAGTATCTGTCTAATTCTTTAAAAGAAAAAAAAAGAAAGTCCATTATTTTAAATATGTTTATATACATATTTGGGAAACATTGAGGTCACATATGTCATGTGTCCAAGGTAAGCCAAAACTCACAACTCCATTGCTGTAGAGCTACTTATAACCTTTGTTGATGTCATTGTGTTGCTTTCAGATAGGTGTTACATTGCCTCTATTTGGAGTCAAGTCTTCACTCTTTGCTGGGCATTTATTGGTTTTATGTTTGTGGTGGTTGTCGCTACTAATGTCTGTTAGTTTTTAGCCTTCAGAAGGCTCTCCATAGCTTTGTGCTATCATTTTCTAGGATATAGTAGGGATAGCTAAAGACCAGTTGCATGGTACACTGGATAGAGCACTGGACCTGGAGTCAGGAAGACTTACCTGAGTTCAGATCCTGCTTCAGAGATGTATGAGTCTAGGCAAGTGGCCTCAAAAATTATTTATTATTTTATTTTAATATTTTAAATATGTACATGTTTTAATATATTTTAATTTATATAATAAAATATAATTTCTATATAATTTTAATGTATTTTAGTAAATTAAAAAATATATTCCTTTTGTTATATATTTAATTTAGTAAATACTTTAATACTGTCTCCTGACATTTTATAATCCACATTCTCTCTTTCCCTTCCACTCCTAACCCCCTTCCTAGATGTCAGGTAATACATGAGTAATATAATATAGTGATCCTTCACCTATCTCAGGAGTTATGTTCCAGAGATCCCCACAATAAGTGAAAATGCACAAAGGACCAGGGTTATATTTATTTTATTATTTATATATATATTGTAAGACTTTATAAACCCTTCCCACTCACCTATAAACCTTTTCCACACTCTTATTAAACTTTCCCATACTCTTATGAATTTCATATGCTCTTAAACACTTTCTACATTCTTAATTTGGTGCTTGGGTTTACTGCCAGAAGCCTTAGAAGGCAGAGAATGTTTGGGTGGCATGGGGCTTGAAATAAATTCAAACTTTTATGAAAACTTCACAAAAACACAACATCCCAGAGCAACACTACATGAAGTAATCAGACATCGATGTGAAGTAGACCAGGAGAGATGCTCAACTTAGGGGTGCAGTGCTAGAGAGCAAACAGACCAATGCTACAGTCACTGAGGCAATCATTGCTTAAGATACAGAGCACAGCGCTGTGGTTGGTTGCCATTCATTCCAGAAGCCAATAGTGTGCTGTTTATAGCCTCATGCTGGCAAACTTACGCAAGCAGTAGTGGCATACTGCATTTCCATTGTGTACAGTACAGTATTCATCCACAAAATCCCACAATATAGTGAAAAATCAGTGATACAGAATTATACATATATACATACATACATACATATATATATATATATAAACCTGTGATATAGTGAAGCTGTGATAAGTGAACCACAAAATAGTGAGGGATGACTGTACATATTTCCATGTTTGAAACAATACACATAATGCTTACACTAGAGAAAAATTCATGGAAGAAATAAAACAAAGAATAGCATGCTTCATTCACTCTGTCAGTTCCTTCTATGGCATCAGATCAACTTTTTTGTCATGAGTCCCTTATTATTTTTAATAACAGTTAATTCATTCACAGTTAGTCATCATATATTATTGTATTTTCTGTATACAATGTTCTCCTGGTCCTTCTCTGATAGAGGAATGATCCAGAGACTTTGAAGGACAAAACCTGGAAGAAAGGCAAAGGTTCATCCACAGTGGGGGATGATTGAAAAGGCTTGGATTCTTGAGGGAAGAGGAGATTCCAAGGAGAGGCAGTTGATCTCTCTATTTTGAGACAACCAAGGTGACAGTCTGATCAGAGATTATATCCTGAGTCATATAAAATCCCTCATTGAAGTTAATTACCATCCCCCCCCCCAAAGATACCAAGAAGTGTGGCAGAAATCTGAGAAGAATAAAAACAGCATAAAAAGATCTCACACAGCTACTATGACATCCTGGGTCTGGACACTGGCTCTGCTGTGATAAAGACCAGGAGTCACAAACTCTGAACCTCTCAGAGACCAGGCTGGCAAGCCTGAGTCTCTCAACTTTGGAGGGAGGGAAAAAGATATTTTAGGCAGACAGGGACTTCCTTTACCCTCTTTCCTATAGACATCTTTCTTATTTTACCCCTTTACCACAGTTATCAGAATAAAGTTGTCAGTTATCCTAAATTGACTTCCTTGTCAAAGAGGGAGAGAGCTGATTTCTCTCTCTTTCCCCAAGAGAAGAAGGTCATCTGTTAAAATCAGTTATTAGAGGGGAGTAATTGCAGGGTTAGTGGGGAGATATATTTGAAGAAGACTGAAGGGGGGAATCCATTTCACCCTCCTTCTACCTTCTGGATATTTATCATCTACTCTTTACCCAAACCAACCCTCTAATATACTGCTCACTTTACTTTGCATCACTTCATGTCTTTTGAGTGTTTTTTTTTGTTTTTTTGGTGATCATCTTGTTTGTCTTTTCTTATGGCACAATAGTGTTTCTTTAGAATTATAGACCACAGCTCATTCAGTCATTTCCCAATTGATGGGTATTTCTTCAGTTTACAATTTTTTACCACCACAAAAAGAGCTGTTATGAATATTTTTGTAGAAGTAGGACCATTTTCCTTATCTTCAATTTCTTGGTCAGGACAAATCATTGAACTTTGTTTGTCTTAGTTTCCTTATTTATAAAATTATCTGTAAAAGGAAATGGGAAACTATTTCAATATCTCTGCCACGAAAACCCCAAAGGGGGTCACAAAAAGTCACATAGGAGGAAAAAGAAACAGACTGAACAAACACAAAAGACCTTGTAGTGGATAGAGGATATCTAAGGGTCATTCCTGCTTTTAATTTGCATGTACACTAGGAACAAAATCATTGACTTTTCACAAGTCTCAAGGACCTTCATAATAGGTAACAATATCTAGCATTTGCAAATCCTTATTATTCAAGATATGTTATTTTGTTTGAGATACATTAACAACCACTCTGTGAGGAAGTTACCAAGGAGACTGCTACCATTATTTTAGAGATGAGAAAACTAAGGTTCAGAAAGTTTAAGCGACTTTCCAGAAATCACAGAGATAGTAAGCAGCAAAATTAGTATATAAATTCAACATATGGAAATCCTAATCTATTGTTTTTTCAATCTGATCCATATGAAGGGATTCCTAAATCAGTCTGATGTGATTAAAGGAGCAGAATATGAATATTCCCATTGGTGCCTTACTGATTATTTCAGACTAGAGTTACTTCCTGATAAAGATTGGGAACCAGTCTCCAATACTTATAGTCCAGCCATGCTGAAGAACCAGCTCAACATCCTAATAGGTAAAAGATAGCATTTATATAGCATTTTAAGGTTTATAAAGGGTTTTACAAGTATTAATCTCATTTTATCCTTACAATTGTCCTGTGAGGTAGGTGCTATTATTATCCTCATTTTACAGATGAGAAAATTGAGGTAGGCAGAGGTTAAGTACCTTGCCCAGAGTCATACAGCTAAGAAATGTCTGAGGCCGATTGGAATTCAGGTCTTCCTAACTCTTGTTCCAAAGCTCTATTATACCACCATTTTCACATTCTCTCAATTTTCAGGATTCTTCTTTTATCTCTTACATTTTTTTTTCCAGAGTGTAGTAAGAAGAGTATGTGTGTATGTGTGTGTGTGTGTGTGTGTGTGTGTGTGTGTGTGTGTGTGTGTGTGTGTATTTCTGCCTTCTTTGCCTAACTCCTCCCTGGGATCAGAAATAGAAATATGAAAAGTGGTAGACATGTGCTTGTATGTGGTTTAAGAGCATAATGAACATTGTTGCTGAACACCAACTCTTCCTGGGATTTCCTGATGTATTGTGTGGAGGAAAAAAAAGAAGATAATTCACTTATTTCTTATACAGCATCTTATCCAGAGAGCAAAATAACCTAAAACAGTTCCTCAGACAATACAAGTCTTAGAGAAAGGAGCTTGCTCATTTAGAAACCCCTAAAGTTTTAGCGGGTGGCTAAAACACAAAATTCTACCTACTTGAGTCTAAGTGATACTGTGTAGGATTCTGTGAGAAAGATGGACTCACTCAGAATGACCAAAAGTTGTCCAGATAAGAGTTCCATGTTCAGTTCTCTTCTGTGCTTGGGGGATATATGGCCTGGGTGTTTTGTTTTTATGTATCTCTTCAGGCTGCTTGGTGATTTCCTTGCATTTTTTCCCATTTCCTATGGGGTAAACAAGGGTCATCTAGGTGGCAGAATAAAGGTCAGAAAGATCAGATCTGAGGCTCAGATCTGGCCTCAGACCTTTACTAGTGGCATGGCCCTAGGCAAGTCACTTAAGCTCTATCCATCTTAGCTTCTTCAACTGTAAATGGTGATACTTACTTCCTAGGGTCATTGTGAGGACAAAATGAAATATTTACAAAGCACTTAAACCTTAAAATTATTTAAATGTTAGCTATTATTATAGCTTCATTATTATGAAGATAATTTTTTTTCTGCCTATACTATACATTGAGTTCCTGTACAAGAGGATTCTATTAGCCACATTATTTTTTGGTGGAGGAGGTTAGTTATGAGCTATGTCTAAGCTTTACTTTGGAGGTTTTTCCCAGAATAAAACTGAAGTGGAGGCAATGAACCAAAGAGAGAACCTAACTCTTTGGGGTTAACCTCAGGATCAAACTGTCTATGTCAACTCAGGAAGTTTTTGTTTTGTTTTGTTTTTTTGGTGTGGTTGATAGGGTGAACTTAGAATGAAGGTTACATGGTTTCCCCTTTACAACTTCACCAAATTATTGGCTTGAATTTTGTTTGATAAAAGGATGGAAACTGTAGACCAGTTCCCATTTTCCTGCTAATACTCCTTGTTAATAATTGTCTTACTTGTAACCTTATTTTTGAACTCTTCTAATTCATTTGAGATGATATCAATTCTAAATCTGAAGTAAGAGCACTTAAAATTCTCCTGCTCTGACTCAGTAGGACATAACAACACCATTCTCCCTGCCCCACATAGAGTCAAGAGGGAGAGATCAATTTTCTTACTGAATTTGCTCAAATTTGGAAGATAACGGATTCCCACAGGGATTTGTTCAACTATTAATCAATGGTCACACTAGTTGCCAGCTAAATATGTGGCTGCCATTTGGGGGATGATAGTAGTGGGGTGTGAACTTTGGTATGGACTGTTAGTAGCAAATTACCTGGAAAATCTTGGGTTGGGAAATTGTTAGTGCCCACCCAATGCCTATTCCATTCTTCTTTTTCCTACCCTTTCTCAGGGGTTAGTATTATCCATCTTCCCCTTCAAAGCTGAAAACAGATGATCTCAAAGAGCAGAGCCCAAAGACCCTGAAGAAACTCAAGACTCAAAGAGATTGAAGAGTTTGAAGAGGTTCAAAGAGAATAGAGTGCTGCTCCCTGTCTTCTCTCTTCCTCCCTTCTTCTCCCTCTCATTTTTCCTGATTCAGGCACAGGGCATTGACATTCCTCCTCTGAGCCAAAATTCTTTGTTGTCCCTTGAAAAATTGGGTAATTTCAAGACCTGTATCAAAACAAACACCAATTCTTTAAAACATGATTTTTCTTGGCATCCTAGATAACTAACCTTTGATATGACTGAAACCGAAATAAAATGAATATCCAACAACAGTACCTTCACTAGACATGGCATTATTAAGAGTATCACCTGGAAGGACACTACAATTTCACAACTTAAAAGGACGTGCATATTGCAGTACACAGCAATCAATCAAAACCAGTAAGCACCACTAACTAACAAAGGAAAGCTAACCAGGTGCAATAATAGCACTACTAATAGTCCTACATAGAAAATATATATGCAAATCGGTAGTTTTAAAGCATAGATCTGACTCCTATCATTTCCCTTTTAAAAAACCTCAAATGGCTGGTTCCCTACTGTCATTAGGCAAAACACAAACTCCTCTTTGGCATTTAAAGCCATTTACATTCTGGCTTCATGATCCCTTTCTAGGCTTATTCTGCATTACTTTCCTCATCTAGTCTACATTTCAGATAAACTGGCTGGATCCTCATATAGAACAGATCTTTTCCTCTCTGCCTTTGCACTAGCTGACCTTCATGCTTAGACAGTGTTACCTCCTTATTTCCACCCCTTAGAATGAAAAGTTTTCTTCACTATTCAACTGTAGGCCACTTCCTACTAAAAGGCTTTTCCTTTATCCCTCTAGTTGCTAATATTTTCCCTGCTTAAATTACTCAGTATTCATATTGTGTATATTTTGCCATTACTTAAATTTGTATAGATATATATTTCTCCTGATAGAGGATAAGTTCCTTGGGGGCTAAAAACTATTTTCTTTTGCACTGTGTCTCTAGCACCTATAATGAGTTAGGGTGACTTTGAACAATTTAGCATCATAGGAATTTATGAGGCTCAAGGAGTTTCAATGATTTCTCCAAGGTCAGATAGTAAGTAACAGAGTTGGATTTGAACTCATATCCACTGACTCCAAATTCAGTTATAATGCATTGTGGGAGATGGGCATGAGGCTTTTTCATCCTCCTAATACGCCCTACAAACAATCAAAAATAATTCTACAGAATCAAAGCTAAAAGAGGCAAAAAAAAAAAGTCAGGAGACCTTAGTGAAACTGAAGAGTGAAAGAGGAGTTTCTGATTCTTTTAGGCCATGGCCAAGAAAGAGAGCAGAGTCAAAAAACCAAACTAATTCCTGGGGGGTAGGATTAGCAACCCCACCTTGTTTTCCTGCATCTGGGAGGATACCCCAAGATTCAGCAGGCAGATGGCCCTGGGAGTACCCATGTCTGTTGCAGCTCCTGCTCAAAGACCCACTCAAAGACCCACTCTGGCTCACAGCTAGGAACTGAAGGAGTGATCCCCAAGAGTGTCCTCTGTGGTTTACACAATTATGCTCTGGCTCTCATTGGTGAGAGCGTGTCAGTGCTGGCTTCAGGAGGCACAGTATAGGGAAGTTTGGGTCTCTCTGCTACCAGATGGCCTCCTGTCTCTTCAGCCCACTGAACCTTAGTAGAGGCAGTTATTTATAATCTAGTTCCATCTTCCTTGCTGGAATGTTTAACTGGCTGTATATTGAAGATATAGGCTTAATAAGTATTTTCTCAATTCATAGAAACTATTTTATAGGATGTATATTTTTTATGGACACAGTTATTTCTCTGAAATAATCTGCATTCATTCCTAGTGCCTATGAATTAGAAATAGTTTTTACATTTTTCATGGAAATTCATGTAGAGCCCCAGTTTTTATTAATGGTGTTTTAAGGTTTTAGGGTACTGACATGCAGAGAAATTTGGGATATCTCATTCCCATGCCCCAAAGTAGACTTAAATGATAATATTTAGAGCAAATGTCAAATGCAGCAGTAAAATTGGTGGAGAATATTTTGTCCTATAGAGCATGTAAACCACCTTGTTGTCCCTTTTTATTAAAGCATGTCATAATCCTTTTACCCTTTTACTGAGAGCTAAGTTTCAGGAGAATGCCTATTGCTTGTATTTTTCAAAATCTCTGTGCTGCTTCCTTTTATTTGTTCTCTGTTGTGCCCCTTGGCAGAAGACAGTGTAATCATTGTTTCTTATAAAGCTCCTTCTTTCATGAGGGAAAAGAAAAGTATGCAGGATTTTGAACTGGAGTTCTCTGAAATAAGAAGTAATAGAGAAGATGGAAAAAGCAGATAAAAGCTCAGCAGATTTACAATGTGGACTAGCTGCACTGCAGGAATGAGGAAATACAAAAGGACCCATGGTTCAGTGAGATTAGGGTAAATCTTTAAAGGTCTGAATCGCTTTTGAAACTGTCCAGCTTGCTGAGCCTACACAGATTGAGTAGTGACATTGTCGAGTCTTCTTTCCCTAGAGCTGGGAAGCTGCTGGCATCACTTAGACTCACAATGTACAGAGAAATAGGATAAAACAGAAAAGGATGGGAGATCTCTGAATGATGAAAAACATTTAGTTCAGTACAGTGCTTGATACATTCAAATTACTTTCTCTCTTTCTTCATCAGAAATAATAGCAATTCATCTGCCCTAAAACAGCACTGTGATATAGATGCTATTATTGACATTTTGCAGATAGAGAGATTGAGGGAAAATAAGTATATTTCTTGCCCCTTACATAGCTAGTAAAGATTAGAAAAGTCAGAAGCTTCACAAAATTAAAGAGAACTTCTTGGCTGTGTAGGCTGAACTAAAATCACATGATTATTTTAATATACCAAAATCAATTTCCTCATATCATATAATTGAGGTAGACTCATATATGCTATGAAATAATGAGTAAAGGTGACCTTGGAAATATAGACCATTACAGTCTAGGGAGCTTTAGGGACTTGTCCAACATCATATAGGTAGTTAATGACAGACTTGGATTGAACCTACATCCAATGACTCCAAATTCAATGTTCTTTCCCCTGGGCTTTAGGTCTCACACTCCTCTACTCTCAGGAGGTACTTAAGTTAGTACTTGGGTACTTTACATTTATTGACTGACTGAATCTATGATGCCATTAGTGAGGGTATTTCCCTTAATGGTTTAGACAATAATTGATCTGCAGTTTACCTTTTTGACTCTTGTCCACTGTCCTCCAATAAATCTTCCATAAAATGCTTAGCTACCTAATCATGTGGAATTAGTATAGGACCTGATCTGTCCCTTTGCTTTTATCGCATGACTAATCCATTTCTTTTGAGTCATCTTCAGGATAGGGCAAATTCTAATGTTTCAGGGGTGAGATCAGGAGCCAAAAAATAAGGTGACGTGAGGTGGACGCAAGACTGATTCCAGCATGTGTAAGTCCCAAAGTCTAAGTCATAGTTTAGAAGCAATAAGTTTGGAGAAATTTAAAGGATATGATGTTACTCCCAGGATAAGCTGATCTCATCATCATGCTATTTAACTCAGCTTTGGATATTCAACATCTTTCAATCAACTCCCTCAGTCTCCTATTGCCTTTGATTTGAGGGCTGGAAGGGAGAGCAGTAAGCTACTTCTAAAGCTTTTCTCCACAGAGGGTGCAGATCTGGACTTTCCAACTAAAACATCCCTTTCCATCTGCATCTCTGCTTGGTTTGAACTCCATGAAAGGCAAAAGCAGTCTGCCTTTTCCCTATTTATATACCCAGTACATAGCACAGAACCTGGCACACAGTAAGCCACTTAATACATGTTTAATGAATTGAATTAAGTTGGTGTGAAATTCAATTAAGTCAAAATTAACATAACCTTTTGCAGTAGAAGTGCCCCACAAGATTCACATGCAAGAGAAGATGTCGAATTCTAAATCAGCAGTTAGGGTTGATTAGTGTGGACAGTCTTGCATTTGCTGGGACATTCTCATTAACCATCATGGATCTAACAATCTGTTCAACATTAGAGATAGTCACTAAGAAACTTTCATGGAATGTGTTTACTTTTCTTTCTTGAAATGCTATTCTTCTTGGAGAGTTGAAATGAAGTAAAAGTCAGAGGGGATGCTGAACAAAGGGAAAATGAGGAAATTTAGCTGACATTTTTATGGTATTTTAAAGTTTGCAAAGCACTTAACATAATTTTTTTTGAGTTCTGCAGCAATTATGAAAGTGAAGTACTCCAGGAATTGCTATCCTCATTTTGCAGATGAGGAAACTGAGGCTCAGAAATGTTTTGTTAGTTGCCCATGGTTATAAAACTATTGTGTTAGAAAAGTTGATGCTTTTAAACTGGGGTCTTTTTGACTATCAGACCAGTCATGCAGTGCAACATGGTGATCATATAACCTTATGAAATTTTTTGAATTTTTGTTGGATAATAAGTGTTTATAATTGCAATCTCTTCTTTTCTTTATAATGGTTTCTAAAATTCATCACTTGTCTTCTTCTCACTCAATGGCCATGATGAATCGGAGCCCTCCTTGCCCTGTGGCATGTTCTCCATAGCATATGCCCACCAAAATATTAACATGTTGATAACTGAGATTGTCTGTGAATTTATTATTGTCTTTTTCCTGCTTCTACTTATTCATATTTTTTTCACTCTCTTAAGTTTTTAGAGTTCTTTATTTTTTCCAGTGAAAAAATCAGCAAGAAGTTTTATTATATTAGATCTTTATTTTAAGGGAAGAGAGAATGCTTTGGTTTATGTGGAATTTGATAGACCTAGATTGATGAAAGAAACTTTCTTTAGAAAGTGCAATAGATGTTGGTGGAGTTGTGAACTGATACAACCATTATGGAGAGCAATTTGGAACCATGCCCAAAGGACCATCAAAATGTGCATGCCCTTTACCAGCAATACCATTATGAGGTCTGTATTCCATAGAGATCAAAGGTAGGAGAAGGCAACTATTTGTACAAAAAACATTTATAGCAACTCTTTTTATGGTATCAAAGAACTGAAAACTGAAGGGATATTCATCAATTGTCGACTAGCTGAATAAATTGTAGTACGTGTTTGTAATGGAATGATATTATATTATAAGAAATAACAAATAAGACTATTATGAAAAAGCTGGAAAGACTTAAATGAAATATTGCAAAGTATGCTTGACCAGGAGAAGTTGTACACAGTAACAGCAGTAATGTATAATGATCAGCTGTGGATGACCTAACTATTATCCGCGACCAAGACAACTCTAAGAGACTTGTGACAAAAAAAGCTACACATTGCCACAGAATGAACTGATGGAGTCTGAATGCGGATTGAAGCATGTTATTCTTCACGTTATTTCATTTATGTTTTTTTTTTATATAGGCAACATGTATCTTCTTTCAAAACATGATGAACATGGAAATATGTATTGCACATGTATAAGCAACATCATATTACCTGTCATCTTTGTAGAGGGTGTAGTAAAGGGCAGGAAAGAAAGAATATGGATTGAAAAATGTTAAAAATGCTTATTAAAATTTTTATTGACATGTTATCTGTAAAGGAAAATAGGATAAAATTTTTTAAAAGAAAGAATAGTAGAAATCCTGGAAAAAATGTAATAAGGCTGAAATGATAGATAATCTTTTCCTTTACTTTTTAGTGTATCTCTTTGATTAACCTCTTGGAAGTTGTTTCTCCAGAGTTTAGATTAATCTTTCTCTTTTGGTAGCTGATTCAGAATATGATGGTGGATAAATGTTCCTTCACTCACTGAGCATAGTGAGAGCACATTACTCAATGGAACTTGATGAACATGACTTCTTTTCCATTCTAGAGATTGACATATTATATTTCTTGGATAAGAAATGGAAGAGGCAATGTGACTAACCTGCTAGTCACTAGACTGGAAACTTTGGAGCTGAGTCCTGCTATGATCATTAACTTGTAGCCTGACCTTCATCGCCTCCCCCAATCTCTGACAAAACTGTTTTTTCCTCATCTCTTCTTTGACTAACATTCCTCTAAGCTATTGTGAGTGGCATCTTATGACAATAATCCTGAAGTAGTCTGTACCATATACAAAGGCAATGATGACACTTTTTTTTTGTCTGCCTTCACCTGAAGAGAGGTAAATGCATTAGAAAACATGTCCACTTCAGTTCAACCCTGACTTTCTGTGGGTAAGCTTAAATTTCCCAATCTGGACAATGGCTATTAAGAATACTCATTCATAGAATGGATTTGAAAAGAAGACAAAACACATGATGACTAACGTTCTTTGATCTCTTGGAACATAGAGACAATTTATAAAATGTAACTATTCTATAGTTTTTTAACTTAGTCATGTTATATCTTTGTAACCTGATAGGGAGAAAGAATAGAAGGTTAAAATAATTAGATTTTATTGCTGGAGTGAACACATTACTTTTGTGACCAGTGACAAGACACTTAATCTCTCTGAGTCTCAGTTTCCTCACCTATAAAACTGACATAATGAAATTCACATTCCTTATCTCATGGTGATGTTGCAAGGATAGTGTTTTGTAGGATTTAAAATATTCTAAAAATGTAATCTATCATTAGTTAGATCTGAAAGAAACATAGTGCTTTCTAAATTTCAGTCATTATTCAGTTGTGTCTGACTCGTTCCCGAGATTGGAGTTTTCTTGGCACAGGTATTGACGTGGTTTACCATTTCATTTTCCAGCCTTTTCAGATAAGGAAATTGAGGTTGCTTTCCCAGGGACATACAACTATTAAGCGTCTGTGGCTAAATTTGAACTCCAAGTCTGTCACTCTATCCATTGTACCACTTAAACTGCTCTGCAAATAGGAGATGCTTAACAAATGGTTGCTGAATTGAACAAAATGTCACTTTTTAAAATCCCCAAACCTTTAGCTTTTATGGAACTATGGAGATACTATATAGTGGTATAGAGCAGTATAAGTCCTACAGCCTTTTACTTGTTCTCTAATTCATTTTCTGGAGAGTATAAAAATATATCCCCACTCCAAAAATTTTTTTCTAAGAAGAGTTTTGGTTTTTTACCTCATTCCCTTATGCCTATCCTTTTTCATTTTTTGGAAACTGTTTATTGATCATTATTTGTTAACAACAATAGTGGAAATCAGTAAATCAATCAGCAAATATTTAATAAGCTCCAATTTATGTATTAAGCTCTGTATTAGGCATGAGGATTAGAAGTACAAAGAATGAGATAATCCCTACTAACCATGAATTTATATTTTAATGGGGAAGACAAGTGCATATAAAAAATGAAGTCAGAATAAATATATACAAAGTAGTTATATGTGAGTTAGTTTTCAGTTCTATATTTCTAACTTCTTTCAGAATATCTCCCCTCCAAATATATTTCTGTGAACTCAAACTCAACATAAACCCAAATGAATACCCCATTTCCCCTTTCAGATCTCCAATTAATTCTTTGCTTTTGGGGATGACACCTTAATTTTTTAAGCCACACTGTCTTATAATCTTGGAATCATTTTGATTCTTCCCTTTCATTGAACATATAATAATTTCAGAAGTCCTGCCATGACTCGTCTGTCATCCTCTAGTAAAGAGAGCTTAGAGTTTAGGATCATTGAAATAGTATTACACAGAGTCAGGAGACTGGCTGATATACTGTATTTTAATTTAAAATCCAAGATTTTTGATCTTTTGTTTGAGATTGTATTTTTATAAAAATCTAAGATATTGATTTTGTTAGAGAAAAGATCTTCAAGGAAGAAGTTTGCTAATTTCTAAATTGAGAGAATGAATTGTTGCAGAAAGATGCTGGAAAATCCACACTACATCAAGAAGATCAAGAATGAACTTTGGATATGGTTGATTGAACTGAACTTTGATTGAACATTTATTGTAAAGGTACACATTTATGCCAAAAGGGACTGCCCCTAATTTGGTTTTCTGTCAGTGCGCCTAGCAAACATTGATTTTGCTTTCTTTCTTTCTATTTCCTCCCTCACTACTCTAATTTACTATTAGAAAATTGAATATTGTGTATATCTAAAGTTAGAAGTGCATTTAGGACTACAAGATGATTATGTTAAATGATCAATGGGGAGACTAGTCTCCCAATGATCATCAGGGGGGATTGTGAACCTTAAAAATTCTCAGATCCTACTTCATAAGATTTGGTTAAGACCATTCCCCATTTTAAACAATGAAAGAACTTAGATCAGGAATGTGAGACCTCTACTACACCCCTACTTAAGCATGCTTTAGGGGAAGAAACTCCTTGCTGAACAATGAAAAATACATAAACCCATACATAGTAAGGAAAAAGTTCTTAAGCTGTGCCTATTTTTAGATCTAATGCAAAAGAGTGATAAGTATCTATAAAGGTCAGGCAACTTGTGAATTTACAAGGAGCAAAGAGGTGAGAACTTACTCAGAGGTTTTTTCAGGTATAAACTTAATCAAAAGTTTAAGCCTACTTAGGTGTGAATTAAGAATGGTCTGTCCTTTGGAAAGCATCTACTGTGATTGGTAGATGTGAGAACTTAGGGGAGGTGACATAGGAGAAAATTCCCTTTAAAAGGAGATGAAAAGCTGAGAGATGGGACACTCTCTCTCGGGACTCTCTCGGGGACTGTCAGAAGAATCTCTGGAGATGGAGCTGGCTGAACTGGTTTCTCTCTGAACACTAGAATCTTGCTTGGACAAATCTTGTGGTGAGTGGATAAAAGACTGACTGATCTCTCTCTTAGGGTTTTCAGCCTAGGTTGGCTCATGTTGGCATAGGCTGGTCTAGCCCTTTTTCTCATTGTTTCCTTTTTCTCTCTCTATCTCTTTCATTAATTCCTCATTTGTATTAATTAAAATCTCTATAAAAACCCAGCTGACTTGGGTATATTTCATATTTGGGAATTTTTCCCTGGTGACCACCTTATATTTTGATTTAAAACAAGACACTGTCTTGTAAACATATTTCTGTGGTCACAATTTAAGCCAAACACTCTTTTATCTGCCACAGTTTAAGTCTTCCACTGTTTTAATCATCACAATACAATCTTAGTTCATTACTTACCAACTATCTGACCATTGGAAAGGCAGATCATCTTTCTAAGCCTCATATTTTCCTCACCTTCAGAATGGAGATAAAGGAACTTGTACTATAGCATTATAGGAGGAACAAATGAGATATTGCATAAAATAAAGGGGGCAAAGTGCAGGGTTCATAGTATGTTCACTTTTCATACTTCTCAAAGTACATTCCTTAGGAGGGAAAACAAAATGTTTGTGTGTGTGTGTATGTGTGTGTGTGTGTGTGTGTGTTTGTGATGACAGTACTCCTATTCTCTGCCATGGTTAGTCCACATCTAGAAGATTGTGTTCCCCACTAGACATTATGTCCTAAGACTCTAAAGATCATGTACAGAGGACAATATTCATGATGGTGAGAGGGACTTGGCAACACGCCATACAAGGATTTGTTAAAGAAAAAAGGTTTATTTAGTTTTGAGAAGAGAATTAGAGGAGAAATGATAGCTGACTACAAGTATTTGATGGGTTGTCTTGTGAAAGAGATATGCTTCACTGTCCACATCTTGATGACTTCTTCTTGTTCTTCTTGTTCTCCTTGTTCTTCTTTCTTGTTCTTGTTCTTGTTCTTCTTCTTTCTCCTTCTCTTCGTCCCCCTCCTAGTCCTCCTTCTTGTCCTCTTCCTTTTCCTCCTCCTCTTCCTTCTCTCATTATGTTCCAAGACTTAAGCTAGAGTATGTCCAGAGGATGATATCGATGATAATGAGGACTTAGCACCTTGTCATGCAAAGATTGTTGAAGGAACAGGGAATATTTAGTTTGGAATAATGACTGGCTACAAGTATTTGAAGGGCTATTTTGAGGACTGTGTGAGTGAAGAAGCATGGGCAAAGGCAAAACTTTGGATCTGCAAAAGCAGAGCTCAGAACTTTTGGAATACAAATCATTGGAGGAGGGGAGAGACTATTCCAATGGGAGCTTGAAGGAAAGGCAGTTAGGATTTCCAGCTGCCTGGGAATTCACTTGGCTGTTTCTGCCTGAAGATGAAGGACAGACTTCCTTCATCTCCTCTCTGGCCATTGCCTTCTACCTATAGTGTGAGATGAAGAGATATTTGGTCTTGCCATGAAGAGCCTTGTTAGCAGTGCTGTTATTATCTACCCTTAGGGGGAGATATTTTTTTGTTTCTTGAATTGACTTTATTTCAAAGCCTTCAATCAAAAAGATAACTTAGAATTAGGGAGACTCTAATTTCCCTCTTTCCCCAACCTCATCCTACCCCTCTCCCCAAAGAATAAAAGATCCTTTAGTTAAAGTACTAGTTTGTAGGATTGGTTATTAGTGGGAAAATTCACAACTTATCATCTGTGAGAAAATCTTCATCCAGATAGTTGGTAAGGAAGAAACAGGAAGTAGTATAGGGGAGGGGTTCAAGATTCAGTCTCTTTCTTTTGCTTACTTCCTGGTGCAAGATCTCTAAATTTACCCCCATTATAATTCACAAAGTTTTCATCTCTAGTACAGGACTCAGTTTTATATTTGCTTTACTTAGTTCCAAAGGTTAGGACTGGGACCAATTTGTGGAAGAATTCAATATAAGGTAATGATTAGATCATTTCCATAGTGGAATGGGCTGTATTGAAAAGTAGTGAACTCTCAATTAAGTTGAATGTAAGGACTTTGGGTCTTTAAATGGAGGCTGGATAAAACTGATTGTAGATACTGTAGAGATATTTTGTCCTTTAATATGGATGACCAAAAATGGACTAGGTGTTATCTGAGGTCTTTTCCTAATCTTATATTAAAAAATTACAAGGCAGCTGGTGGAAACATGTGAGTAATGTCTCCTGGCTTGACCTTATCAGAGTTCTAATTTGGTATTGCACATAAGTCCTCCAAACATTGATTGTATAGTCAGCTCTCAATGATCTGATCTAATGGAAGGGAACTTTACTATGGTTGATATAAAGCATCAGACCATCTTCCCTTGGGACTTTCCTCACTTCAACAGCAACATCATATTTTTAGTGACAGGGCTCAAATATCAGAAGAGAGGAACTGGAAAGACATTCTACAGGAAGAGTCATAGGCAGAGGGTGGAATAGGGGATACTGAATCATCTGGCAAAAATTAGTTTATGAGCATGGTAAGCACAATCATCTTGATGAACAAAAAATAATGAATTGTTAATGGAGTAACCTTGCAGATAGAGCAAAAAACAAAACAAAACAAAAACAACCTAAAGAAAATTCCACTCAGAAAGCATGGTGGTTAGAGAAGACAGCCTTTGGCCTCTATTATTGTTAGTAAAGAACTCTTAGAGTGATTTATTAATGAAGCTATTCTTGATTTGTCTAGTTGTAAGTCTTATCCACACTAATGCCCACCTTTCCCAATGACTTGTCATTTATATGTATATATGTTGTATTTCTTTTTCTATCTATCTATCTATCTATCTATCTATCTATCTATCTATCTATCTATCTATCTATCTATCTATCTATCTGTTGTATAACCATCAGAGCAATATAAACTTCTTGAGGGCAAGAACTGTATATGTCATAGTATCAGACATTAGAGCTAGAATGGATATTAGAGGCCATTTAGTTCAATGTCTCATTTTACAAAAACAAAACAAAACAAAAACAGATCCAAGGAAGTTAATGATTTACTCAAGGTCATATCTTTAGTCCTAGAAGTGATTTGAACCTAAGTCTTTGAACTTCAGAACCTCTTCCATTATACCAAATTTAATTTAAAATTTTGAATTCTCAGTTTGTAATGCAGTATTTGATATTATGATAATAGGAAATTATTAGGTTATCGATGAATTAAAGTGATCTGAGCATGTCTTCTCTCTATTTTTATTTCCTTTCTTACATTTCATTTCTATAATACATGGTTTCATTTCCCCTTCCTAATATGTTTCTTTCTTTGATTAAAATAAATTTGTTCCAGATTATGTGCCCATACAATTTAAAAATATTTGTTATCTAATATTTCACAATCTATGTTCTCTTTCTTCCTCCAACATTCCCCCCTTCCCCAAGAAGGCAAGTAATATGATATAAGTTGTACATCATTATCATAGAATATATAGTTCCATGTTCTTCATATTGTGAAAGAAGACATATTGCTTACACTAGAGAGAAATTCATGGAGGAAATAAAGAATGGTATGTTTCAATTTGCATTCAGATGCTGTCTGTTACTTCTGTGGTGGTAGATATCCTTTTTTTTTTGTCATGAGTCTGTTGGAGTTGTCCTGGATCTTTGCCTTGTTAATAATAATTAAGTCATTCAGTTGAACATCATACATTATTGTTGTTCCTGTGTACGATGTTCCCCTGGTCCTGGTCAGTTCACTTTGCATCATTTCATGTAAGTCTTTCCAGGCTTTTTGTGATCATCTTATTTATAATTTCTTATGGCACAATAATATTCTGTTAAGAACATGTATCACAACTTGTTCATCCATTCCCTACTTAATGGTTCTAATGTGTTTCATTCGCAGTGTGTGCATGTGTGTGTATGTGAATGTGCATGCGTGTCTGTGTGTGCATGTCTATGTTTTGGAATCAAAGACTAGAGAGTATGTGTGTGTTTGTATTTGCTAGCATTTTATAGAAGAGAATGGTTCCTGTCCACAGACACTGCAGCACTAGTTTATGGTATTGACACAGGGACATGGTCACATTTTTCCCATTAAGTTATCAATCATTTAAAACTAATTAATCAAAAGCAAAATACATACCAAACACTATGTTAGGTATTGAGAAGACAAAGGGGAAAAAAAGTTCTCACCCCGGGGAGCTTACATTTTCTCTGGGGAAAGACAGAATGATAATCAGGTAGGATGTACTCTAGGGTACATAAGATGGGTTAAGTTGCCAGATCTTACTGTGTTGGAACCTGTGGTGCTGTTGTTGGGGAAATGAATAACCCTGAGAAATCCCAGCATCTTAAAGAACGGCATGCCCACCAGAACTTTAAATCTGTGTGTGCATGTGTGTGTGCACATGAATTTTTGAACAACTCTCTGGATGCACCCAGAATATTTGCTCTTTTAGAACCAGAAGAATGGTCTATTTGGTAAACAATAAGAAACATAGAAAAGCTGCTATTAAATGAGATTTCTCCATCCTTTAATACCACTAGCAGAATGCTTTTCTAGGAAAACATAAGGAGAGTGTCATTACCTAGGCTTCCCCCTTTTCAGTTCTATTTCATGAAGAAACTAATTAGAAAACAATAAATTTGGAGCATATCAATGACTAACAGAGGCAATGAAGCCAAGTAAGTATCTTTTTTATTTTAATTTTGAAAATTAAAACAGTGATTTCATCAGTATAGAGAACTCTCTGAGAGAAATTTTCTTTAGCAATGTAGATGGCATCTTAAAGTCTGAGAGAATTAGAGAATTGCCTAGACTATGAAAAGCACAAAATCAAATAGCCAATATATTTGTAAATTTTCTTCCTGACTTGGAAACTAATTCTTTATCCACTCAACCATTTTGTTTCTGTTTCTTTTTTTAAAACAAACATACAAAAAGAAATGAGTTCTTTTTGTCTAATTTGGAATTCTTTTGAACATGCTTGCCTTGATTTCCTTCCTCTGATCCCCTCCACAGTGTGTTTGATGAAATCCAGAAGTTCAAAGGAACTGTTATTCCCATATTTGTTTGCTGATGTTAAAAAAAAATGTGTATTAACCTTCTTTAAGGCACATGGTTTGAAAGTCTCTGAATAGCTCAATAGCATTCAAATATTTGCCAAACCCTAAATAATTTCACCCATTTCCTGTATCCTTGAATGCAAATTTCATTTACCAGATACTAAATTCTGTTTTTTCATATACCCAAATCCCTTTGATTGTGTTAAAGGTGGCCCCAGTTTCAGAGTTCCCATCTTGATTTTGGAGAAAAACCTCTAAATCCTTATCTTTCATTTCCTAAAGAAGAATAAATCTTTTTATTGGGGGGGGGAGGGAGAAGGGGAATGGGGAATTATTCATATAAAGACTTATGTCTGGCTTTGAAGGAAATATAAGTTTGGAATGTACTACTATTCAATAAGGAATATGATTTACTTTATCTATACTCAGCATTAATCATCTCTAAGTTTTTAATATTCTCCCTGGGGAGAGAAGCATTTAATTAAGAACTCATGAACATGAAGACCAATCGAACAAAATATGAGCCACATTATTCCAGGTGATATTTATAGCAACGATTTTTTTTCCTGACACACCTATTTTTCAAAGTTCCAAGGAGTTAATATTTTAAGACTATCTTCACAGGAAATGAAGTCGTAGAGCACCCCATATGGTGCCTCAGCATGACTTTGGTACTTAGGAAATAGTCAGTGTTGGAAGTATTTGTAATACAAATTGCAAGCATCTCAGCTCTTATTATAGCTGTATGAAACCTCAAATTATATCTTAGTGAATTAATAATGCATCTGCAAGCATTATTCCATACTTCTTTAGTTAGGCAGAGAAGGATTTTTAATACTATTTTCTTAACTTTGGAATTGTTTATTTTTTTAACTGATCAACATGTTGATGCAATTATAAGCCATTTGGGTTTACCAGAAATACATTTGTGACACAAGGTCTAGACACAGATCTTCAGCTTTCCTTGGTTTGGTAATATTGATGATGATGATGATGACACTTCATTGTTTTAGCAAATCTATGATTTACTAATTTAGGTACTTCCAGAGATGCAGATCACAACCCACTCATACCTTCTCATCATGTGAGACTCTTGTCTATGTTCTTCCATAAATTCTCAATAATATATTCATCCAGCATGCTAGAGACCTCCTTTTAGGTCTTTTATCATTACATAGCACTTAAACTATTTATCTGTCATTTCTTACTCTTGCTTCATATGTAATAGCCTATACATACCCATTATCCTTCTTTCCATTTCTATTTGATTTATTTAAAATTTTCATTCTGTAGACATTGTGGCATCCTATGATTCATGGCATTGAAAAGACTTTGTTTTGTATTATTTCTTGGGACTATAGAAACAATGTACAAATTTTCAAACTCAATTTAACTTGCTTTTTAATTTATTCAATTCTGAGTCTAACCAAGGTCTATATCTATATCTGTAATGATGTATATATATATATATATATATATATATATATATATATATATATATATATATATATATAGACCAACTCAATAGGTTGTCTAGGCAGTAGTTATTTTTTTATCCACTTGATTTTTCTTGGGTGGATTATTAGGATGGAGTTTTTGTGGATCTAATTAATAAGACTGATATTCAGCTGTCTGATAAGACAGGAACAATGACATCCATAAACAGGGAAATCT
The DNA here is from genome assembly GCF_027887165.1 of Monodelphis domestica. Taxonomy (NCBI): domain Eukaryota; kingdom Metazoa; phylum Chordata; class Mammalia; order Didelphimorphia; family Didelphidae; genus Monodelphis; species Monodelphis domestica. Next base: position 268,959,037 of record NC_077229.1, read on the forward strand.
AGAAAACTCAACCTCTCTGAGGGAAGTTGTAACATCTTGTCTTGAAGGGTTTTTAAAAGTGATGATTCCATCACTATCTATTGTGAATTAACTGTCCCTTTGTCTATTTTAAGTTAATCAAATCAAAAACTTGAAGTGCCCCTACATAGCACTTAGCTAGCCATTAAGTAAGAGAGTTCACAAGTCACTTATTAGAGAACACTCACACCTCCAAAGGCCACTCTTCCCCCTCCCTCTTCCCCCCTTGGGCAGTGCTAGGCAAATTGAAAGGCTACAGTTGGTTCTTGTGAAGAGAGAGAGAGAGAGAAAGAAAGAGAGAAAAGAGAGAGAGAGAGAGAGAGAGAGAGAGAGAGAGAGAGAGAGAGAGAGAGAGAGAGAGAGAGAGAGAGAGAGAGAAAGAGAGAGAGAGAGAGAGAGGAATTGACTTGGAAAAAGGGGTATAAAAGGTATAAAAAGCCAAATCCAAGGACTGATTCATTCATTTCTGCATTGGTGAGCCCAACTGAACGGAGATTCTTGGAGGCAGTTACTTTTTCCTGGACTCATCCCTGACTGGAGCTTTCTGAGCTTGAGAGGCTTGCTGGATGACTGGAGTGAAGGAGGAAGCTTGCATTAGTGAATTTTTGGCTGAAGGTGCCATTGGGACTTCCATGTGGAGATTGGGACTTGAGGGAGTCCTTTCTGGGTGCTAAGCTAGACTTCATAAGAGAAGCACTTAGGGAGGTAAGGCAGACAATTCTCTACCTCCTTCCTACATTTTCTACTTTAATATCTCTACCTTGTTGTAAATAAAAGTTGCTAACAGTCATTTTGACTTAAGAGCTTATATTTTAAAATTGGTGACCACAATTCAATTATTTTAATTCATATATTTAGTCAAACCAATTCTAAGCTTACACTATGACCCAAAGAATCCATATGTATTTCATATTTTTAGCTGAGTCCTTTAGCTATTATGTGGATGACTTTTTTAGATGCCAGACAGTCTCTAGCAACAGAAAGATCATCTCTATCCTAAGAGCTTTCACTCTTTGAATAAATTGAGAAAGAGTTGGATTCTGTCTCTGGTTTGTGCTTCTAGTGTTAGAAAGATGAGACCTTTATAAGAAAAATTCCTGATGAGGAGAATGAGGCCTCAGAACTACTGTGGACACAGGTCCTGTAAAACCCTAAGCCTGACTAAAGACATAATCTTTATTAGTGCTTCAGGGCTTGAAAGCTAGGGGTTTATAAACAAAACTCTTACAAAAGACCAAGTCCTTTATGAAGAATATTCCTTTAATGTCAATGAGGTAATAATAGAACAATCAAGTCTAGGAAAGTGATGGTTAACCTTTTAGAGACTGAGTGTCATGCCTCATCTCCAGAGACTGTGTGCTGTGCCCTACCCCCCCCGGGGTGCCAGGTATAACCTGCCCTACCCCTCTTACCCTGTACAGGGGAGGGAAGAAGTGCTACCATTGGGCTGCTGGGCAGAGGGGTGGGTGAAATAAGGAATGTCCTCAGGGAGTATAGAGAGGGGGAGGGGAGAGGCCTGAGCATTCTGCTCCCCTCCAGCTCTGCCACCTGTGAGCTACCCCCTTTAGCCCTGTGTGCTCCCGTTGGTCTGCTGGGCAGAGGGGTGGGGGATATGAAACAATGTTATCAGGCATAGTGGAAAGGGAGAGTGGAGCAGCTCCATCTGAGTCCCTCTACCTTTCTAACAATGAACTCTTTGGGAGTGAGGAGATAGAAGGGTGGTACACGTGCCCACAAAGAGTGCCCTGTGTGCTACACTTGGTACTTGTGCTATAGGTTTGTCTTCCCTGGTCTAGGACTTCATAAAAAGCCTAATGGGGCCTAAACCTATACATCTTCTTAAACATTTTTTTTCTTAGGTATCCATGGTATTAGGCTCTCTTTGCCTGAAGGTCTTGGATGGGAGAGAACCATTTATCTCTGTACCTGATCTTCTTCCATTGTTTAAATTGAACCATGACTTTCTGACTTTATCTTTGACACTAGCTACATTTATTAAGATACAGAACACCTCTCTAGTTAGATGTGTGCCTCAAACAGTCTAAAACTGACTAACATTCGACCTTTTGTCTGCTCTGACCCATGAGTAACTAACCTATTTCACTGTATAGTTTTGTGATCTGCCTCAGGCCAGCAGAGTGATTGCAAAGTTGAATTTATAATAGTTTAGATATTTCACAAGATGCTAAAAAAGGGTTTTATTTCATTTTTTCTGTTTAAATGAGATAGTTTAAGGTATCAGATTTAAGAATATTATTTTGTACATGGTTAGGGAATCATTTTAGAAAGCTAGGAAATAAAACATTTAATCACCAAGCATGTTAAATGTCCTTTGATTATGCTTGGTGTTCATGCTATTACCCTAAGTTTCTCCTTGGACCTTTCATTTCTTTTTGATTTCTTTTGCTAGAATTTAAGATCCCAAATTGGCTAAGCATTGGAATTTTGCAGCACAAAATTCAAAAATTAAATGGATCTATGAACTTATTGATGTGGATATTCCACTATAGATGTAGGTTAAAGAAATCCATGCCTGGCCATTCTTTGTGATTCTTCTTTATGTTTTCCTGTGGGTTTCCTTCATGGGACCTCTATAATGTGTTAGGGATCTTCTTCATTTTCTATTATCACCAGAAAAATGAGAGGAAATTGGAAAGTTTATGAACTTTTGAGTTAAAAGACCTGGGTCAAAATCTTGCCTCTTTTATTTGCTATCCACTTGAGCTTTGTCAAATAATAACCTTTCTGACCCTCAGTGTTCCCATTTGTAAAATTAAGGATTTGGATGTGATGGTCTCTAAGATCCTTTCTCTCTTCAGATCTCTGATCATCCTTGTTCAATTTTCTTTGTTCATGCATTACCTTGATCACATTGTTTTACTCATTTCTCTGCTATTATTATTATTATTATTTTTTGGTTTGTAACCTTTTGAAGTCTGCTTACAATTAACTGTACAATAAGTATTTCAAACATCCTGAGTTGCAGGAGAGGGGTATCTATTTTTGATATTTTTCCTTCTCAGTATCTTGTTCCCACCTGAAAAATTCTTTCCCAATAAATTACTCTAGTCACATTTCAGGAAAACAAAGGAGACCAAGAGGAGTTAGATCTTTAGGAGATGCAGTTAGAATCAGTTTTAATAATTGCTAAGTACCCAGCGTATACAGAACTGGAACTTTTCAGAACAATTTGTTCTTATGTAAAAATATAAGCAGCACATTTTAAGAGATAATTTAACATGGATAATAAATGACATAAATAGAACTACTTTAAAGTTTGCAAAGCAGTTAAAAATATTATGTAATAAGCCTCACAACAAGTTTATGAGGGTATCACTATAGAAATTACCCCTCCCATTTATATATGTGGAAATTGAGGCTTGGAGAGGTTAAATGATTTGCTTGTAGTCATACAACTAGTAATTATTAGAGACAGTCTTTGAAAATAGACTTTTCCTGACTTCAAATATAACATTCTGTCTTCTATGCCAATAGGCTTCACTAGTTTCTAGATTTGGAAGAAAGGAGCAGAGAAAGAAGAAATGTTTCTCTATTTTTTTTTACATGCTTTGTCACTTTTCATGGGAATTTATGAAGAAGAACCATTTCTGGCTCTGGGAGCATCTGGGTCTTACAGGCAACATGACTGTTAAAACTTTATAAATAAAATAATTATTAATAAAAATTATTAAGTCCCAACTAGAGTCAAGCCTTTGTAACAGATTCTGCATTCCCATAGGACTGGGATAATAAATGAGATCTCTAGTCAGCATTTGAATATCAAGACTGGATTCTGGACTAGTGAAACAGCTGATTCCAAATGGAAATATTGATGAAATTACTGGTTTCTTTCAGCTCTTATTGGAAATTCACTATTTGGGACTCTATTCCTGACTTCAGTCTACCCATTTTAAAAGAGGAAAGACTATGGAAAGACAGACTAGTCAAAGAAGCAAGAAAAAAATTCCAAGTAACAAGAAAGTTCTGAGACCTTAAAGTGTCAGGGTGATGACTGAATTAGAGGAAGACGAGCAATTCAAATGCTCACCCTCATCAATCTCACTCAGGCAGGAATGCAAGACAGATCATTTCACTTAGAGACAAGACTACACCAATCCTAAGAGACAGGACAACAATGATGCCAAAGTGACAAATGCAATTCCAGCTGCAAGAACGCTCTGTCATCTGCCACCTGAGTCTACGGCCTGACAAAGAAATAGGAAAAGGGGAAAAAGTACAAATAGAAAACTCACTGAGATAGCTTGAAAATTCAACTCTTTTGCTCAACAGGCTTCTCTTCTATTCAAGGACGAAGATCTAGAAGGGACATTCAATATTAAATTTAACCCTTTCAGTTTACAAATAACCGAATGGAGGCCTATAGAATATAAATGACTTGCCTAAAAGCACACAGATCATTAAGCAGCACAGCCAGGATTCAAACCCATGGCTTCTGATCCCAAATCCAGGCCTCAGCACTGCATAGGCACTTTATCCAACACTTTATTTTCTCACAGTCATTTGATTGAGCAGCTTTTTTTCCCCAGTGGCATCAGAAGTGAAAAAAGAAATAGGAAATGTTAAATATTATACAGTTGAATATCTTGCTTGTGATCAGGATTATTACATGATATATAATTTCTTCATTTCTTCAGTTCTCAGTTATCTGTCATTTATATCTATCAGAGTCTATAAAACTCATATTGAACTCCTACATATCAGAGGCATTTCTACCTTTCAGGATTATACTTATTATCTTCAGACAAATTGGGAAATAGATGATAATTCTTTTCAGAGATTTCCATCTTTCTTTTGGGATGCCTTGTGGTTATTGACCTGCCATGTCCTGCCAAAGCTTCTCTGACTTTTTCTGACTCTTTCATCTATTATCCTCAGTTATTCCCTTTGATTCTTTTTCCTGTAGGGATTTCTTCTCTTCATGGAATCATATAGCTAGAATTGTAAAGACCCTGAGAGGCCATCTGGTCATACCCTATTCATTTTACAGACAAGGAAACTGAGACCTCAATTCCCATGCTTTTAAAAATCACAGCTTTTTCCTTTCAAAGAAAAAGAGATCCCAGGATGATTTGATCTGAGGGGGGCAGTGTGTACTTATTAGTGGGAAACAGACTCTCAGATCATAGCATAGAGAAGGAAGGGTTATGGACATCGATGTCTTTGCTGGTTTTGAAATGGCATTTGGCTTAGAATCAAAACTACAGTAGAATTAAGGTAGAAACAATTTGAGTTCGATCAGCTTTTCTATAGAGTATACTATCTGTTTGTCAAAAGGCTGTTTTGTATAGCTTCCTAACAGCATTTCCCTAAGCTTGTTTTTATAATGTAGTCAAATCAGAGATAATGAACTCTCCCTGCAGATCCTCCTTAAAGAAGAGCGGATGGATTTTTAAAAGCATTATCTATTTGCTTATTAGAAATGAATATTAGAAAAACATATATGTTGCATATATGTTTCCATTTTCCTTTTTGGTTATGTTAGAATCTTACCAGAAGCTGATCTATTGAATTAGCTAGGGAAAACTGGAGCTTTCCTGGGGAATTCAGTGTCTAGTTAGGGTTATTCTGAGCTTGGGAGGGAAGCACTAAGGATCAGAATTGAAACTGAGTTTTCTTGACTCTGTCTAAAAGACATTTTCTTCCTTGGTTTTGGAGACAGGGGATGTAAGACAAAATGGACTTTGCTTTGGCTTCACCTCCAGAATTCCCTTTCATTTCCTTTTGTCTCCTTTGTTTTATATCTCCCATTAAGGTAAAAAATGTCTTGCAGCTGCCCAGGGCTTATTTGGAGTCCATCCAAGTTGTTCTCTATAGCAGCCTCTTACTGCAGTGAGATGCTGCCTCCTATCCCAGTTCCTTCTGCTCCAAAGAATTGAAGTCTCTAACACTCAACTTCACATTTCCCCATGATGACACACTTCATAGTTCCTGTATCTGTAAAGAGAATTAAGACTATTAATATTACATTCTTTATGGGGTTGCTTTGGGGAAAATGCTTGCAAACCATAAGGTGTTATGTAAAAGGTAGTATTATGACTGTTATTGTTGAGTTGTTTAGTCATGTTCAACTCTTCATGATCTCCTGGATCATCACAAGCCAGTACTGTCCAAGAGGTTTTCTTGGCAAAGATACTAGAGTGGTTTTCCATTTTCTTTTCCAATTATGACCATTACTAATTCTTATTTTATATATATATATACAAGCATACCTAATTTGAAGCCAACCCGATATGTGAATAATTGGCCTATATAATGTGTGAATTGGGAATTACTCATTTTTCAAAGAGATTCTTCACTTTACAATGTGATTTGTAGCAATATTTTGACATGACAAGTGTGATAGAGGCTGGCACTAGAGAAAAAGTGCCAGACTGAAGAGTATATGAAATTGATCACCTCGACGGGGGAGGGGCCCCAGGAGGGGAATCCTGACTCTGACTGGGAGAGCAGTGAGGGTCTCTCGGTCTTGAGACATCGAAGAGAGAAGGTGGATAAAGACTTCCTCCTGAGGGTTACCCACTTTTCCTGCTGGTGACTGGAAATCTTTCCCCCAAACACTTCCCAATTGAAGGGACTTTCTGAGGAGAATCCTGAGCAGACTTTACCTCAGCTCCTGTTGCCCAGGGGTGAGTCAACTTGACTCTCTCAGGGTGGCTCAGGCTGCCAAGGCCTGAGTTCCCCCCGAACCTGAGGAGGGAGGAAAAGGGTTTAGATAGAGATAGGGACCCCGTTTCCCTACTTTCCTTTTCCCATTCTTCCCTGCCAGTTAATTCCTTTTGTATTATCTGATTGAGTTAACATTAAAGTTATCTGTTCCCCAAGCTGAGTATGAGCAAACAGATCAAGGGGAGACCTTTTTGGGGATAGATATACAATGATACTATATATTATATGAATCTCTCTTGTCGTTCTGTCTCTGTCTTTTTGTCTTGGTCTCTGTCTCTCTCACTCCTTTCATTTAGTGCCACCTGCACCAGAAGAAATGTACCCTGCATCCACTAAAGGTTTTTGTGGACTTGGAGACAACTATTGACAAGAGGATGAGCTCAAACCTAGCTCAGTTCGCTCATCATCCCTAGATCTTAAAGGATCTTGACAGGCTAGCACATTGGGTTGAATCTAAGAAGATTCATAGAGATGGAGGAATATTTTTGTACTTGGGTACAAAAATAAACTTCACAGGCATAGAAGAGCCATGGTCAGACAGGAGTTGTTCTCAGAAAGATCTCAGGGTCTTAGTGAATTGTGTGCTCAATATGAGTAAGTTATGTGCAGCCAAAAAAGTGAATGAGAACTTGGGCTACACAGTAAGTAGCATAGCTTCTAGGAATAGAAAAATATTAGTCCTATTGTGTTTTTCATTCATCAGATCTAATCTTCAGTTTTGTTTTCAGTTCTGGGTACCATGATTTAAGGATGATATTGATGAGCTGAATAATGCCTGGAGGAAAATAACCAGGATGGTAAAGGGCCTTGAGTCCCTATATGAGAATCACTTGAAGTAACTAAGCATGCTTAACTTGGGTAACAGAAGAATCAGGGAGGGCATGATACCTGTCTTCAAGTATTTGAAGATCTGTAAGGTGGAGGAGGGACTGCACTTGTTCTATTTGGTTCTAGAAGGCAGAAGCTGGAACAAAGGGTAGATGAACAAAAAGGAAAATTTAGGTTTGATGTTAGAAGAAACTTTCTAAAAATTAGAACTGTCCGAAGGATCTATGATTTTGTCAAGTGTGAATGCAAAGAAAGGAAGGAGAGAAAGGAGGAATGAAGGAGGAAAGGAAAAAAGAATGAAGGAGGGAAGACTAGAGAAAGAAGGAAGGAGGGATGTAGGAAGGGAAGGAGGAAGGTAGGGGAAAATGGAGAAAAAGAGACTTATTTTTTTGTCATTGTGCTGCTAAGCATTCTTAACTATTCTACATGAGCTCCTTGAAGATAAAACTTTGGAAACCTTTCTTTGCATAGTTAGAACTTAGCAGAGTGTCTGGCCCATAACTAGGGCTTAATAGATGATTTTTGATTGACTACCAAAAAGGAAATTAACCAAATTGCACCTTTTTAAAATGTCCTCTGAATGGAGGAAACCTCAATATTTTGAAGGGAAGCCAATTTGGTAGTTTTCTGTTTATATCACTGACAGTGAAAGACAAGTAAAATCAGAAGTAGTGTGCTAGTTTTAAAGTACCTTTGATTGTTAAACTTTCTTTTTGATTGAGGATTTTACTCAATATAAGGGGAAGGAGAAAATGAATACAGTTGCTAGGAGAAGTACAGATTTCAGAAATCCAATTTTTTCATGAAATCATTTTAATTTTCTTCAAGATAACCAAGATCACCAGAAACTTGCAAGAAAACAAAATTGATATTTATTTTTAAGTGTCCTTAGAACACATACTTTTTTTTGGTATTAGACAGTCTTGCTGTAAAATATATTTAGGATTCAGGCCAAGGGAAAATGCTATTGGCAAGACTGTCCTAAAATGAGTATACTTTACATAGCATCATTAGAACTGGAAGAGAACTCGGAGTCTAACTAGTCCAACCCATCCGTGAACATCTGTAGCATTTTTCAGGAGAAGACTATTTTTACCTTTCTTTGTACCTCTAGCACTTAGCAAACTGGCTGGCAGCATAGCCAGTGTCTCAGAAATATATATATTTTTTATAAACCCTTACCTTCCGTCTTGGAGTCAATCCTGTGTATTGGCTCCAAGGCAGAAGAATGGTAAGGGCTAGGCAATGGGGGTCAAGTGACTTGCCCAGGGTCACACAACTAGGAAGTGGCTGAGGCCAGATTTGAACCTAAGACCTCCCATCTCTAGGCCTGGCTCTCCATCCACTGAGCCACCCAGCTGCTCCCAGAAATAATTTTTTAACTGAAATCATTGTCAAGAAATCACTAACACTTTGCTACTAGACCAAGTATGAGGGGGAACCCATTATTTCCCAAGGTAGCCCATTGTATTTTTGGACAGCTTTATTGTTAGAGAACTTTGTCTAGCATTGGTCTTAAATCTATCACCTCATAACTCATAGTTCTTAGTTCTTCTGTCTTTTGGACTAAGGAGATCAAGTCTAATCCCCTATTTAAGAGGGAGCCCTTGTTATTACTCATATCCCTGCTAGTTTCTTCTCTTGGCTCAACATCCCTAATTCTTCCAACTCAGTCATGTATGCCAAGATTTCTAGTTTCTTCACCATCCTAGCCAATTTCTCCAACTTCATTTTTTCCCTTGAAAATGTGTGTGGTTAGATACTTAGGGTACAATGCTCGTAAGCAAGATCCCGGTTGAGTATATAAGGTCAAAAAGTGTCAGACAGATCAGGTGAGCCAGATTTCATACTGGGAATGGAGAACAGAAGACAGTGAGCCAGTAAGATAGGTTCTAGCGAAGAGCAAGGGACACGACTAGCTTCAAGAGTTTGGCTTTAGGAAGCTGTATATCTCTGACGGTTCTTAGGGGCTGAACCCTTGTAGGCCAAACTCTTGAAAGGAGATCACACAACTAAAATGAGTCCTGTTCATCTACTGGAGCCAAGAAAAATAGGCTGTAAGCAGGCAACTATACCCTGAAGGCATTCTTCTTAGGGTGCACCAACAATCTCTTGGAAACCCAGACCCAAATAGGTAAAAGTTGTTGTTATTACTAGGTCCTTTAGCAGTAAGACCTGAAAGTAGCATCATCTTATAGTTTGATCCGGAGGTCACCAGAGGGGAGCCCTCCAAGGGTTCTGCAGGGTCACGTCTTTAAGGAGTCTGATGACTCTTGACTTTTGATGAAGAGGCCTTGACTTCATTGGATTGTGTTCTACTTCTCAGGGTCCTGCCATTCCTTAACAATGGACTCACATGGAGCTTTTAGGAAAAGCATAAAAACTGTCTTAGTCAACCGCTTTATAGATTAAAACCCAATTTGTTTCATTTCATTTCAATTCAATTTAACAAGTGTTGCTACTTTCATAGATTCGGGTTTGGGTAGATTATAGGATAGCACATGGAAAGGTTTCTCTTCATCTCTGAATTTGGGAACATGCATGTTCTTTGGAGAATCACATGATGATTTCTGAGATAGAAAAGGAGTCTATATGGGCTGCAAGTTCATTCCTTTTTTGGGAGGTGAAAGGACAAAGGCTTTGGAATTAAAGCTTCAGCAGCCAGAGACTAGGACTCCAGTTCCTTATTTATTATTGTTCTCAATGACCCCACCTAGATTTAGACATGATTGTTCAGTGAAGTCAAACCCAACTCAAAAGACATAAAATGCCTTTAAAATTTTCTTTTGATTAAATTATCCTGAATTTTGAAGGGCTAACAATAATTATTGAAAAACCACAGGCCAGTTAAAAATGTCAACAGAGTAAGTCCAGGCAAGGCACATGCTGTGCCAATTAATTATCTTATGAATTCCTGCTCCCGTCTGGATTCTCTCTATGCTATCTTAATTACTGGGTAATCTCCCAATTGTGTGAGTATACCCAATTATATTTGGCTTCAGTGTAAACAAGGTCACATGGGAAATATAATTCTGAAGTGCCAGACTTAACAATTTGCTTCTTAGAGCTCTCTTCTAAACTGTCCTGCTGAAATTCAGGTAACTCAAACGAAGTATTGCCACCACCTTCTTCTTTTCCTCAGGCCAGACTTATCATCTATAATAGAAGGTGACACGGAGTGCATATTATCATAGAATCAGTCTTGGCAGTTCTGATTCTGGCAAAATTTAGAAAAATGTATTTTCTTGTCATAGGTATAAGTACTGTCTAAGCAGTTTGCCTGTGTGGATGACAGAAATACTAGGCTGGGGACACCTATTAACTGAATAGCTCTTAATTTTGTAATTAACCAAAATTAAATTATCGAAGAACAAATCAAACCACAGCAACAAGTAAAGCAACAAACGTTATTAAACCCTTACTATATGACAAGGTCCTAGGCTAAATGCTGGAGATACAAATACAGCAAAAAGATAGTGTCTGCCCTTAAGGATTTTGAAGATAACACACTGGAGGGATCTGAAAAGGACATGCTTTTGAGGGGTATGTGGTAGTGGAATGAATATACCTGAGGGCTTAAGTGGCTCTGAAGTTTGAATACTATTGACACTGCCAGGCTAGGGATTTTCATGCAAGTGTGTCTAAATGTGGATAGCTAGTTCATATAATGGATAGAACATCAGACCTGAAATTAAAAAACAAAACAAAACAAAACTCTTTCTGAGTTCAAATCTGGCCTCAGATACTAATTAGCTATATGACCCTGAACAGGTCACTTATCTCTGTCTCAGTTTCTCACCTGTAAAATGAACTGGAGAAGGAAAAGGCAAACTATTCCAATATCTTTGTCAAGAAAACCCCAAATGGAGTCCCAAAGAGTTGGAAATGATTGAAATGATTACACAAGTGTCTTTGTGTCATAACTAATACTCAGAGTGGATTAAAAATGTCCACTGTTAGAATTCTCTGCAGAAATTAAGGTGTCATTAACAACCAAATAAAAGACAGAACATCTCATCAATGTTTAAGTTCCCTCTGATAATGTGTATCTGTACTGAAAGTAGCACAAAGTTAGTTAAAGTACTTCTTTACTTAAACTAGGTAAGGATAGAGTCTACAATTGGATTTCTCTGGGTATCTAGATGTGTTTCTCCATCAAAGTACCCGAGGCAAACACAATGAAGAACAAATAGATTTGTTAGTTATAAATCTATTTAGGATTTTGTTACTAACTCCAGTCAAATATTTCTTTGACCAAAGCCTTTCTCCCCCTGTTAATATCTATTAGAAAATGATACTTATTTTTGAAACTTTATAAATTTGTATGTCATACATATATATTTGAATTTTATTTCTCTTGTTTTTTTTTTATAGTAAGGAATTTCTGGTCCCAGGATTCCAATTAAGATTCAAAGAGAAACGTAGCCAACACACCTAAATTTATTCTTAAAAGAAAGACTCCAAGGGGCATGTACTCTTAAATGAATACCCACCTCATTTATCATGATTGCTGAACTTTCTGCTTGTAACTTGTAACTTCTTGGTTTCCTGATGACCAACTTTCATCTTGATTCTACTGTTTGTTGTCTGTCTTTGTGCTGGCCACCTTATCCATTTTGATTTTATTTTTACTTTGTTATTTTCTTTTATTTGCTCCTTTAGCTTTGTCATCTCGACTCCAACCTCTCTGGTTTCTTAGTTGTTGATGAAGCTCATATTGATCTTAATTTACTCTTCTCATATCCTACCTTCTGTCATTTAGGATGAATCAACTAGCCAATCATTCTTTATCTCTTATTTCATGTTAGTGGGACATGGTAAGAATCTATGCTGAGTCAATCAGAAGTCTTCCTAGAGGATAGCTAGGTGACTCAGTAGATAAAGAACCAGGCCTGGAGATGAGAGGTCTTGGATTCAAATCTGGCTATAGACATTTCCTAGCTGTGTGACTCTGAGCAAGTCACGTAACCCTCATTGCTTAGTGTTTACCACTTTTCTGCCTTGGAACCAATACATAGCATTTATTCAAAGATGAAAGGTAAGGGTTTTTAAAAGAAACATCTTACCAGATCTTAGTTTTTATTAGTATAGAGAAGTTCCAGTATAAAACATGTTCTACTGATAAAATTTGAGCTACCTGTGGACTATTGATAAAATGCTTATTTAGCACTTAAAGTTCATAAGACACCATGCTAAATCCTGGGGATACAAATGAGGGTGCCAAGAGACTAAGGAATTTGCTCAGGGTCATCAAGATAGTATGTAAGAGTCTGGATCCATATTGAAGAACTTGTGGCATGTATACTGGGGCTTGCTGGAGGGGGCTGCTTCCTTCCTCCCTCCATGGGTGTCTGAGGACATTTCTCACATGACCTACCCCTCTTCCCAGAAGTTGAATGGGAACACTTCCTCCCTGCCTTGTCTGAGATAAAGTGGGGGCAGGGCTCACATATGGCATGAGGGTTGTGGTTTGGTCACTTGTTCTTTAAGGTCTCTAAAAGGTTCACCATCACTGGACTAGATTGAACCCAGGTCCTACTGGTTGTAAAACTAATCTTTTGTCCTTTTATCCTTTATATAAACTGCATTTCAGAAAATGTCTCCAAGGTCAATTTAATTCAATAAGCCTGTATTAAATGTTCATGTTGTTCCAGGAAGGATCAAGGAAGTCCTTGTGTAGGAGGTAGCTCTTATGCTGAGGCAAGAAGTAGAGGTGACGTAGGAGATCATGCCATACCTATAGAAGAGTCTGAGCAAAGTCTGTGAGCAAGGGATGAAATTTCATGTAGAAGTTTAGGATTTGGATTCGGGGATTCCATGACCAGACAATAATCATTTAGATAACTATTAAATGGCTTCCATATGCATACTCTGTGTTAGCTGCCAGGGATACAAAGGTAAAATGAAAGCCCCTACCCTCAAGGAGCTGATATTCTATTAAGGGAAATGTGCACATATAAATAATTATGAAATATATAAAAATTATAAAATTGCTGGCATAGTTTTGACCACTTATATACATATTATACATAGCTCAAGTTCAAATCCTCATAGTATTACCTTTTAGCAGGAGGTTTGCATTAGTCTCTGAAAGTTTGAAGAAGACTCAGTAGAATATCATAATATTGCCCATCTAGCAGCCTTACATCCAGTACCCTTTTGAGGGAGTCCTCACCACAACGTTTTGCTGAATCTGAAGGAATTTAATCCTTAGAGAACCCCAAATCCTGTGTGTGGGAGGGTAGAGGGGAAAAGGCGAAGGAAGAAACATTTTTAAGTACCTACTATATATTTTGCTCTGTGCCAAGTACTATATAATTATAATTTCTTTTGCTCCTTATAATAATTCTGGAATGTAGGTGTTATTATTATACCCATTTTACATTTGAGAAAACTGAGGTGGCTAATGCTTTATCTACCCTACCACTTAACTGAGAGGATTCCATTGATTCTTTTTCTTTTTTAAAATCCTTACTTTCTGTCTTAGAATCTATATTAAGTATCAGTTCCAAGGCATAAAAGTGGTAAAGGCTAGATAGTTGGAGTTAAGTGACTTGCCCAGGATCATATAACTAGGAAGTTATATGAGGCCATATTTGAACCCACGAGCTCATGTTTCCAGGCTTAGCTCTCTATTTACTAAGTCACTTAACTGTCCCTCCCCCATCAATTTTTTATGGGTTATTGTGAATTTTTCATGCGTTTTCTATATTTGCTTGTGTGTTTCTATGAGGTATTTTACTCTATTCTTTTGCATTTTTCAAGTTTTTATGTGTTTTATTTTGAGGGGGATAAATAAAAGTTATCTTGTTCTTGATAAATGAATGCATTGCTGACTTGAGTATTTGTACATAATTGAATGAACTTTTTTCCTCAAATATGTAAAGATTCAGGTGATTTAGGTCCGTATTCTGATATTTGACGAAGTATATTCTGGGTGGGAACAACAAAAGCCATATAGATAATTAAAAAAAATTTTTTTTGCCCTATCCCTGTATTGGAATCAATCCATGGAAAAATAATACTTGGGGGCCTGAACAATAGAATACCAATATTTTGGGGTCTAAACCATTGATTACACAGTGTACAAGTTTGCCAGTTTGCCAGGAAAGATGTGCATGCATGCGTGTGTGTGTGTGTGTGTATGTGTGTGTGTGTGTGTGTGTGTGTGTATGTGTGTGTGTGTGAGTTAAAATCAGTCTGTAAAGACAAATTGGATCTAGGTTGCAAAGAGCTAAAATGCCATGTAGAGGAATTTGTGTAAGTAGCAGGCAAGAAGAAATCTCTGAATCTTTCTGAGCAGGGAAGCTAAATGGTCAAGCCTTAGGATACTGAATGTGGCAGCTTTTTAGAAGAGTTATTACAAAGGAGAGATATTTAAAGGATGAAGAACAATGAAAAAGATATAGCAATAGTCCTAGAAAGAGGTAATTGGAGTCTGAACTAGGGTTCTCAGGTATAAGGATAGGGGTTGGGGTAGAAAGGAAGACTACGAATTAAGTACTGAACTTCCTTAAAAAAAGCCATTCTTTTTAGAATCTTCCTTAAGCTATTAAACCAAGATAATTCATCTTAGAACTATACAATGATAACTTGATTGATCTCTGGGATGAAGTCTTTACATAATTCACTGTGTTAAAAATTCCATGAAGTGATTGAAGTACCTTATATGGCTCCACCTCAGTCTTCCTGTCAAGCTTATTATAATTTATGAGAAAAATGTCATAAATTTGTATACCTTTTATTAGTACTTAT
Organism: Monodelphis domestica; assembly: GCF_027887165.1. Taxonomy (NCBI): domain Eukaryota; kingdom Metazoa; phylum Chordata; class Mammalia; order Didelphimorphia; family Didelphidae; genus Monodelphis; species Monodelphis domestica. The sequence goes on from NC_077229.1 coordinate 268,974,325, forward strand.
AACACTGAAGGTAATATGGATCTTTAGCCACTACACACAGGGTGACTTCTCCTTCTCCCCTTTGATATTAGGGCATCTAACTGTCTGATTTACATTCCCAACCAAAATGGGAAAAGAGGAAACTGGTCAATTACAGTTAACTTTAGGGCCCTCAACTGCTGGGTTCAGCCCATGTCATGGCTCGAGGGGTCCTTGGTAGATGGAGTGGCAAGGCAGAAATGAAAGAAGAAGACAGCTGTGTGTGTGTAACTGCCTGGGGCCAGGTTCTGCATGGAATGGCTGCTTCACAATGCCCAGGGCTAGCTTTTATTTTTATACCCATTTTCTTGGCACACAGCTACATTATTCAACATATGTGTTCAAATAAAGATAATTGGATAAGTGATACATTAACTTTTAACAAATCATTTGATTAACATACTGAGATAATTTTATACACTTATATTGTAACTATTGATTCTGACAGGATACACAAAGGTTTTGCACAAATTAAATGATTTTGTCAAAGGTGGCTTAATTTTCTCATTAACTTGTGAGGAGCTTAAACTTACAGACAATCAAGGAAAATCACTTATTACCTTTAATAAAAATAGATAATCAATCAGGAATCCTAGAGGCAATTAACAATCTTAGTAGCCAAGTGAAGAGATCAAAGGGGTGCTAGAAACACAATTCAGATTTAATATTAGACTAATTTTTCAGAGTTTGTTGGGGAATTTTCTAAGATAGGCTTTAGTTGGTAAATCAAGTCACTGAGGCATGATGAGACATGGTGTACTAAAGCATATTGTATAGGCCTCTCCTTATGAATGATTCATGTATTGGCTTAGGAGAATAAGTTTCAGAGCATGGGAGTAAGGGATTTCTGGGTAAGGCTTTGTGGGCACAGCTTTTGCTAGGAATTATATACCTAAGCAAAAGTTAATCCATGATGGTTTTTGGGTTTGGTTTTGTGAGTTTGATCTATTGGTGATATTTTTGGGGAAATAGTGTGCAAACATTTTGATCTCATATTACTTTTTCTGAGACTAGGGAGAGGACAATAATCATATCAATTCCATTACTAAAGGATATTAATGAGAGAAATCATACCGAGGGGGCTGAGTGGGTGATTCCATTCTGTCAAGGAAACACTTTGTGATTTCTTGGCTTCCACGTGTGACTATCAAGGCCTGATGGCTCCCAGCGCTCCTCCTCTACCCCTTTCTTATTACCTGATAATCCAATTCAACCAACATTTATTAATGCCTGATGAATGCCAAGTCTTGTGCTAAATGTGTGAGAGAGAAAGGAATAAAGCTAATAACTAAAAAGAAAGTTCTTGCTCTCAAAGATCTTATAATCTTGGAGTAGGGGGTGAAGAGGAAGCAGAAAAATGGAGTGGGGGAAGAGACCAAAAGGTATTCAGCATTGGGGAACCTTGTTCTGTCCAGTTAAAACCAAACACAACAGCAGGTGTTGAATAGAGTGAGTTGAAAAATCCAGTTTCTGCCCTGTGTATAGAAAGGCATTGGGAAGAGTTTTGTGCTCTCCTCTCCAGTCTTCAGCTAAAAGGAGAAGGATCTGAGGAAAGTGGTATCCATCATGGCTTAAATTAGCAGTTTTGTGATGAATTATAAGTGATGAGTTTAACCTGGGAGGGGAATTTTGTTCCTTGAAGTTGAAATGCAGAGCAATAGAAGCAGAGTGGAGAGAGCCCAGACAAGGTAAGCCCAAACTCCCTCAGTGGCAGTCCTCTCTGACACAAAGAGGGAGTAGAATAATGTTCACATAAGATCAGAACAGAAATTTCTTTTGGAAATTTTTTGTTGTTGTTGAAGATTAACACAATCTCTTGAGGATTTGCCATTTATTCTGACCTCAAAATTTCCAGGTCAATGATCTTCCAGGAACATTGATAGAAGAATAGTTCAGGTGACAAAGACATGATGACTTTAGTCCAGTGATGCAATGTTATGTAGTTTCCCTAAGAAAAAGTTAATGTGAACTATGTAGGAACTGTGTTGTTACTCAGGAAATTTCCATTAATATGGGTTCAGTCCAGAATATGAGGTAATAGTCCTATGGTGCTCTGCATTGGTAAGACCATGGATGGATTACTATGTCCAGTAGTGGGACACTATTTTAAGAGAAATAGTGAGAAACTAGAGAATGTCCTTGAGAAGAGTGACAAGGACCGTTAGGTTATTTTCAAACATGCCACATGAAGAATAGTTGAAAGAACTATGGGTCCTTAGTGTGTGAGAGAGAGAACTTAAAAAGGATATGGTTGCAACCTCCAAATATCTAATATTATTGTATGTGTGAAATGTTCAAGAAGGACTAGAACCTCTTTTCAGGGCTGCTCATTCACTTTTGTTGTCCACCTTTTACCCAACTCTCACCTGTGACTCCAAAAACCTGTAGCATAAGAAACATCCTCCTGCTGACAACCAACAAAATAGTGATAAACCAGTTTCCCAAGTTATGGGATGTCTACCTCAATCATGTTAAGACTTCCCTGGCAAAATAGGCAGATGAGAACAATTTGTTCCAATGATCATGAAGGTAGTTGAAGTGGATTTTGTGGAGTGCTTAAAGCTTGGTCAGACTTAGAAGAAACAAAGTTTGTCCACTACATCCTGGGCCATTACCAATCATCCTTTCTTTTCTCTTGCCATTGTACTTCAGTTATTCTGGAAGGGAGAATGAGACTGATGACTGTGCAACTTTGCCTCACTTTAATCCATTTCATGAGCAAGTTAATACATTATCCCATGGTGTCATTGATCCTCTTTGAAAGGAAGAAAGAAGAACAACATATGTAAAGGAGACTAGCATCATTCCATGTATCTTTGAAGAGCAGAACAAGAACTGATGCATGGAAGTTATAGAGAACAGATTATAATTATAGTTATATATAATTATAGAGAACAGATTAGAATATAAACACAGATTATGTATATGGATATAAATTTATATATCCATATCTCTTTCTCTCACCACCTATATATACAATAAGAACGATCAAAACATAAAACATTGAATGTACTATCTGGTAAGATAGTGGGTTCTTTGTTAGTGGATGGCTACTTTTTGGGGTGTTAAAGCAGAGATTAGACAGGGAATTGGTTTAGATGAACTTCTAAAGTCCCTTCCAATACTATCTGTGATTTTCTAATTCTATTACAAGAAGGCTTGAAAGTTCAGTTGATTCTTAAATCAAACACAATACTAGTGGTTTGGCCCTTTAATAGTCTTGTTTTCTAACACAACTAAGTTGAACTATTTTTTAAATTTAAAGATGAGCCTTACTGTGTAATATTCTCTTTGTATTTACTTTGATCTAGATTGCTAATGCCCTTCTTTTCGTCCTCCTAGTTTGAATTTTTGGTAAGGCTACAGGCATGTACTAACTTGTATGTGACCTAGTTCCAATTAGAGTCCAGGCATCTTATATACACACTATTCACAAACTGAATTAGAAAAAATCCTCTAAATACATGGTCTCCTCCTAATTATGCATCTGCAGGTAGAAAAATGCAAAAAATTTATGAATTTTAATTGAAAATATATGACTTTAATTCAAGCTCTGAAGATGTAGGAATAAATCATTTTCAAAGTGACAAAGACCTTCCTGTGTGTTGAAGTATGTTTTCTTATACTTATTATTGGGTTTGCAAGAATACTTTTGAGAATACATTTGAAAGTATATATACTCACCAAGTTTCACTGGATCCCTACCCCCATACTTCATCGAACATGAAAGTAACTTTGAGTTTTTTGTTCAGTTGTGTCCAACTGTTCATGACTCCATTTGGGGTTCTCTTGGCAATACTGGAGTGGTTTGCCATTTTCTTTTCTAGCTCATTTTACAGATGAGGAAACTGAGGAAAACAGGGTTAAGTAACTCATCCAGAGTTGCAAAGCTAGTAAATCTCTAAGGCTAGATTTGAACTCCGGAAGATAAATCTTTCTGACTCTAGAACTGGTGCTTTATCCACTATGCCACTTAGCTACCCAACCTTGAATCTAGGTTAGAACAAACTGTAGAAGGGCCTACCAAGCTGGAAAGTCTTTAAGTAAGAATCTTGAAACAGGGATATGTCTATTTAAATACTCTGCCCTTAAATTAAATTAGACATCTTCTAAAGCCTGTACTCTTAGAAGGGATTTGTCCTAGACTTTCTCCCTAAAATGACATCACTGAACATATTTATGTATATTAAAGTAGTAATAAGGATCATAAGGTCATACATTTCTAACTAGAAGGGAATTTAAAGGTTAATTAGTTCAAAGTTTTCAGTTTATGTATGGATTACTATGTCCAATGTTGAGCACACAATTTTAAGAGGAACACTGACAAAAATGGAGGATGTTCTATGGAGGGTGATAAGGAGAGTGAGGTTATTTGCAAGCTTTCATTTACAGCATGAAGTTTGGTTGAGAAAAAAAAAAACTGAAGGCACTCAGGGATTAAATGGCTTACTCAGGGTCACACCAATGATGTGTCAGAGGTAGGAGCTGAACCCAAGTCCACCTGACATGTGGTCCCATGCTGTATTTTTTTTTGTTTTCTTTTATATTTTTCACATTACATGTAGATATATTTTTAATAATCACTTTCTAATAACTTGATATTCACATTCTCTCACTCCTTTTTATTCTTTCTCCCTCTCCAAGATGGCAGGTAATATCATATAGGTTGTACATGTTTTGTTATGCAATACATATTTTCACCTATGTCATGTTGTGAAATATGACATGTATTGCTTATACTAGGGAAAATTCATAAAGGAAATAAAGTAAAGAATGATATGCTTAAAGATATGCATTCAGACTCCATAAGTTCCTTTTATGGTAGTAGAATAACCTTTTTCATCATGAGTCCATTGGAGTTGGCGTAAATCCTTGCATTGCTGTAATAGTTAAATCATTCTCAGTTGATCATCATATGCTATTGCTTTTAACTGTGTTCCCCATTCTCCTATTTCTGCTCACTTCATATAAGTCTCTTCAGATTTTTTCATCATCTTGTTTGTCATTTCTTATGGCACAAGAATATTCCATTACAAGCATATACCACAACTTGTTCAGCCATTCCTCAATTAATGGGCATCCCTTCAGTTTCCAGTTATTTGACACCACAAAAGAGCTACTATACATATTTCTGTACAAGTAGGTCCTTTCCCCCTGATCTCTTTGGGTTACAGAGCTACTAGTGGGTCTCAATGGGTCATGTACTAGATCAAATGGAATGCACAGTTTAGTGGCCTTTGGGGCATGGTTCCAAATTGTTCTCCATAATATCAGTTTAAAGCTCCATCAACATTGTATTAGTGTCCCAATTTTTCCACATCTCCAATATTAATCATTTTCCTTTTTGGTCATATTAGCCAATTATAAAGTCAGTCAGCTCCAAAGGACTCCTAATAAAAAATCTATCCCTTTAAAGTGAAGAACATGTTATTCTTCACTTTATTTCCTTCATGAATTTTCCCCTCGTATAGATAATACATGTCCTTTTTCACAACATGATACAGATTAAAATATGTATCACATAATAGAATGTGTACAAACTATATAATAGTAGGTATGAGGTGGTAGCTCAGGATTGTATTAATTTGTATTTCTCTAATTAATAATGATTTGGAACATTTTTGGGTACGGCTAAAGATAATTTTATTTTTTTTCCAAGGGTCAAATGTTTTATTTCTTAATATGTTCATAAAAGAGAGATAAGAATATTTTTTTTAGCCATTCACTAAATTTCATCAGAAGAACCTTACCAGATACTGTGCGTCATGTATTTGTTTTCCTTAAGCAGTTTTGTCTGCAAGCAAGAAATCTTTAGTTTCTTCAAATGATCCCAAAAGCAAGATTCTGAGTTCTTTTTTTCTAATCAGACCACTTAACTCATAAAAATCCCTTTTTTATTCTGGACTAGATAGAATTTGTGAAATACTTAATGTGAGATCATAATGATTAAAATTCACTGCAATTAATTATAAGAGGCCATATGTGCTTCCCAATGATTAGGAGTCAGGGATAGATTAACATTAATATTTGGGCTTCTGCTAATCAGTTAGAACCAGAAGGGGCAGTAAAGAGCAGAACTGTTTACTGGTGGGCCATCAGGAAGTGTTCTTATTCTTAAAGAATGAAGATCAGTGTTGTTGCCTGTTGATTTGATTTCCATGAAAAAGGAAAGGAGAGGAATAGGATGTCCTGTATACTTTCTAGAAAAACATCAAACCAAGTAATCATGCCAATATGCAAGAGTTAGTAAGCCATCTTGGGGAACAAAAGGATAGTATCCCAACCAGTTACTTAATTTTTATAGCAATCCCCTACCTGAAGAAATACTCTTTACTAAGGCAGATGACAATTTATAACAATTTCCTTGTTCTTTCTGTTTATATTGTTGCATTATTATATGTGTTGTTTTCTGTGTTCTCCTTACATCTCTGTGCATTAGTTTTTGCGTAGTCTTCAGATGATTCTCTGAATTTTTCATATTGGTCATCTCTTTTGATGCATTAATATTCTATTTTATTCTTGAACTACAATTTACATAGTAATTTCTTATACTCAATTACTTTGTTCTTAGTTTTTTGCTATAAGTGTTATTTTGAATATTTTGATTTATGTATTTTTGCTCAGTTATGTCAGTTGTGTCTGACTGTCTCTGTGAACCCATTTGGCAGTTCTTGGCAAAGATACTGGATTAATTTGCCATTTCCTTCTTTAGCCCCTTCTATAGATTAGTAACCTGAGGAAAATGAGGTTAAATGATTTGTCCAGGGTCACACACCTATTAGGTGTCTGAGGCTGGGTTTGACTTCCTGATTCCTGGCCTGGTGCTCATCACTTGTACCACCAAGCTACCTAGTTATTTTATATGAGGGCCAAACCCCCTTTTTTTGGTCTTAAGGCATATAACTAGCCATGGGCTCTCTGAATCAAAGGGTATGAATATTTTAGTCATTTTAAAAATATAATTCTAAATTGACATATTATAGCCAGACCAATTCACAACTCCACCAATATCTTTAAAAATTTTTTTATTTAAGTATTTTTCATGGTTATGTGATTTATTTTCTTCCCCTTTTCCCTCCCCATTGCCAGAGTCTACAAGCAATTCCACATTTATTATAACTCAATACTTATCTCTATAATAATCATTTTTGGAATAATCTTTTAAAAACAAAAATCCCACTTCCAATACCCATTTAACCAAGTGAAAAATCAAATGATTTCCTTCTAGGTTTCTATTTCTACAGTTATTTCTCTGGATGTGGATATCATTTCTTCTCATAAATCCCTTGGTATTGTCCTGGATCATTGCATTGATATTAGTAGTAAAGTCGATTACATATGCTCATCCCACCATGTTTTAGTCTCTGGGTACAATGTTCTCCTGGTTCTGCTCATTTCACTCCGCATTGGTTTGTGGAGGTCTTTCCACCTCACATTGAAACCAAGCAGTTTATTGTTACTTAGAGCTCAGTAGTATTCTATCACCGTCATATACCACAATTTGTTCAATCATTCCCCAATTGATGGACACCCCCTTATTTTCTAACTTTTGCCACCACAAAGGGCAAGGTTATAAATATTTTTGTACAAGTCTTTTTCCTTATCTCTTTGGGTCTACCAATATTTAATTGTATAGTTGTCTTCCTACAGATATTATACTCCTCCCCCAACCATTTTTTTCTTCTCTGGCAATTTTGTTGAGTATACAGAGAAATTTCAGAGTTGCTTTAATTTTCAGTTATTAATATTGACTCAAGTAAAAGAAGGCAGACAGATAGGAAAAAAAGTCTATTTTTAACTGGCTACATGGGTGCTTCTCAACATTACTCTCTCCTTGACCTTCCTTTCACTGTGCTGTATAAGGGAATAGAGAGCATAGAGAGCCAGAGAGAGGCAGCACTTCCTGAAACTCCCTCTTTTATTCCTTTCCTTCACCAGGGATCCTTAATCTGATCCATTCTAGGTCATGTGCCTAAGTCACTCTCTCAAGACCCATGCTGGCACAGGAAACCTGTCAGACCCTATTGCATGATCCCGGGAAGGGGATTCCCTTCACACATTTCCCAGCACCTTGCATACTAAGGTGGTGGGATTCCAAATATTGTCTTTTCACTATCAGTGCTGATGAGAATAAATTACTCTAGGAATTTTAACGGCTATAAAGGCATGTTAAATTCAAAAGCAATAATTCAATTCAATTAAGATCACATTTTAAAATATATATATATTTAATTTTATTGTATTATTAATAATAATTTAATTAAAATTTTAAAATATTAAATTTAATATTTTATTTAAATTTACATTTAAAATATATATACTCCATAACCACCAATATTAGGTATTATACGCTATACAAAGTAATATATAATTCAAATTAATATATCCTATGATCCCTGATCTTTTTGTAAACCATAGCAATTATATGTAAGTTTAAAGGGCATTTTACCTAAATAATTTATATTTGAATTTCCATGAGTGCCAAGTAGGAGGCAATTTTCTTTTTTAACCTAGATTTAACAATTAAAATCTGGGCAACACTGGTGGCTCCACTGCTGTTGGCTTCATAGCCTCATGATCTAAGCATTACATGGGTCTTCATCTACAATGTCAAGGATTACAGGGTACCTTAATGTGTCTTTACCCCACAATTTTATGATAAAATCCTTTAATCTGACAACTGAACAAAATGATTTTGAAATACTATTTTTAGTCACTAATATACAATTTAGATCATGTTATAAATTTACAGGCATTAAAATTACACTCATATACTTTTATCATTATATTTTGACAGTTGTGACTTTCAATCCCTTTCCCTTTTTTTGTCTTCAAAACTTTAAAATGAAAAATCTCTAGAAAATTTTCTATTATATATTATATATATTATATATATATTATATATATATTTTCTATTATAGAACTAATTTCCCTAATGACTTGAATTAAATGACTCTTAAGTTAAATTCCTCTTCCTTCCACAACTTCTCTAGTGCAGGTCTTCCCTTAATAACTGCTTCCTATTGAATCAGGAAAGCACTTAGACCAGCTTCCTACACTCCAGCTCAAGGCTCTTTTCCCTTTCATGAGGAAGAGCAAAATAAAAGGATTTCATCACACACTGCATATATAGTCAACTCCTTTGTGATTGGACTATTCTAATCAGCAATCCTTTTCTTCCAATTTACCACCTCCATTTTTCTTAGTGCTAGTCCTTGAACTTCTAGTGTATGAAGTCTTATTTGCATTGAATGGTTGCCTAGCAACTCTCAATAGTACAGGATTAAATTCTTTTGCTTTCTGTTAAAGAGACTTAATAGAAAAGAAATCCATTTTTTATTATAGAGTTTAATGATTTAAAGAACTTGTATCTAGAATCTAATTATAAAGCATATATGTATATGTTTGCATGTATATTTATATAAATTCATAAAATCTTTGAAAACTGTGATGGATCTTCCAGGGACTAAAGCAGTGATGGTGAACCTTTTAGAGACTGAGTATCCAAAGGGCAACCCTCATGCCACATGTGAGCCCTGCTCCCCTTACCCCAGACAGGGGAGGGAGGAAGCAGACTCATTGGGCTGCTGGGTAGAGGGGAAGGTGATGTGAGAAATGTCCTCAGACACTCATGGAGAGGGGGAAGGGAGCAGTCCCCTCTGGCATGCTACCATAAGTTTACCAACACAAGACTAAAACATATATTCAACAATAACAATATATGATATAATTTTTATTCTCCTGTTATATGTATATGTATATTTATAGAAATTTGCCAAATTCTTAATAATGATCTATATTTTTAAGGATGTCAGTGCTAAAAAACATAGAAGAAATGATTAAATCAATAAACTAATCTTGATAAAGCTAATTCTCTCTAGGTCTTAAACACCTCCACCATTTAAAGGAAGCAGCCTCTTAAAATTAGTAGTTCAGTGATTACAAAGCCAACAATTGAGGCAGTTTGGTAGCAGACACTCCCTGGAGTATAGAATTTAAATAGAACCATACAGCTTAGTGTGTGATGACATGCATTATAATTACCAATAGCCAAAAGAGAGATTTTCACCATCATGAATTCAAAAGAGAGCAAGGCATGCTTCATTCTTCTATACCACCTGGTTCCTGCTGCCTGTCTGTCATGACATGACTGAGCAATAGTTAGGCTGGTTTCATTTCAACCAGACCAGAGGAATAATCTAATGCCAGTAACCTGATCATAGAATTACAGAACTGAAAGGAAAATTAGAAGCCATCTACTCTAACTTTTACTTGAATAATTGGCACTTACACTACTACATTAAAAAAAATCTCCCTTTTGACATATCCAAGTGGCCATCTAAACTTTGTTTTAAGACTGATGATAAGGGAGAATGCACTAGTTCTCAAAGAATCCCATTCGACCTTTATATAACTCAAATTTTTAATGAATTGTTTCTTTACATCAACCCTAAATATGACCTTTTTCAACTATCTATATTTTCTATTTCTATTCCAACCAAGCACACCAAGTCTGATCCCTCTTTATTATAGTAGGTCTTGAATTAATTGAAGTCAGAGGTATGTTGTTAAATGTTTAACAACTGTTTCTCACACCCCCAACATCTATGTACAGCATTTAAAATTATAAATGTTAAAGTTTAATCTGCACTAATAACATTTTCTCTAGAATTTTCTTAAATCTAGAGAGTCAACCATAAATCAAAGGCTAATTTATTGCATTTTCTGACTTTTGGGACATAAATAAATGCTCACACTGAAAACTTAAATGATTAACTTGAGAACCATTAGGAATTGCATCTATCACATCCATGATTAGAGATTGCTATAATGTCTCTCTTCCCCTTTCCTCCCAGTTTTCTCTTTTCCAAGCTAAACATTCCCAGTTCCTTCAACCAATCATTGTGTAGAATGATGTTGAAAGGCTTCATCATTCCTATTGTCCTCTTCTGGATAATCTTCAGCTTATCCAAATACTTTCTCTCACAGGTAGTACCCTAAAATGTGAATACAACATTTCACATGTTGTGGAAACAGAGGAGAATATAGTGGTACTAACACCTCCCTAGACCTGGATAAAATGCCTGTAGGGTATTTCATCTTCCACCTATTTCCCTTTTCCAATATTTGCAGAATGGAAATTCTATATTATTCTGTAGTTAGGCTGCTTATGCAAGACCAAGGACTCTGAGGGCTTCTATCAGCATAGTGTCTAGCAGCTGTATCTAAATTGACCACATATGATTTTGTGTCCCTTTCTGAATAAGAGTCTCAAAAACTCTCTCATAAGAGAGATGTTGAGTATGTGTGTTCCTGAGAGAGATATGCATTTTGGATTGGGATTGCAGAACCCCCTGTTCTATTTTTTAATCTTTAAATGACTGGAAGGAGATGGGACTGATCTGAGCTATTGATAGGCAAAATGATATACCCCAAACAACACTATTTGTAGTCAGATAAACTTGGTTTGATTTTGGTTTTGTTTCTTACTAATATTCCTATTTTTGCATTAGTTCAATACTCTATACCAGGAATTCATTCTGTCCTTAGTTCTGCCTTTTAGCTACCCTCTCTTTATTCAAGATACAGCTCTAGTCTTACTTTCCAAGTGAAGCATTTCTTGATTCCTCCAATTGTTAAAGCCCTTTGTTCCAAGCTCACATGTATTTATCTATTTGTATTTATTTATATTTATTCTGAGTATAGTTATATGTTTATACTTATTTCCCCCTTTAAAAGGTATGCTTTTTATAAAGAGATTGTTCCATTTTTTTTGTATCTCCAGTACCTAGCATAATGCTTGAAATATAGTAGATGCTTGATAAATGTCTGATGACTGAATAAAGTTAATTCACTTTTCTAAGACTTGGGGATAGGGTTGTAGGTCCCTCCTCAGTGGAATATGATTAAAGTTACATTTCAGTAGCATAAAAGCACTATTGCCCATTGGGAGAGGGCCAGCTTTGGAATGAGGAATACATGAGTTCCAATCTTGATTCTGACACATACTAACTCTGATTCTGGTCAATTCACTTAACTTTTCCATGCCCCAGGCAACTCATTAAATCAATACGTCATAAAGAAGTTCTGATATACATTAGAGGAGAAAATTTCTATACCATAGAGTTCCCTACACTAATGAAATCACAGACCTCTTCCAGCTGAAAACAAGCAACCAACTAACCAACTAACCAATCAGAACCTATGTTTCCAATAAATAATAAAAAAGTGGAGTTGGGAAAAGCAATAGCTTTCTATTTTAGTTTGTAGAAAGGTGATGAAGATCCAGATTTCTGTCATATAAAAATGGAAAAATTTCAGAGACATTATGGAACAGGATCTGTAACACTTGGTAACCAGCATTAAAGTACAGAAGTCAATGGGCCATCCAAATGAAGATGTCTTATAGGAAATTGAAAAGTGATGACTGAAAGTATATATGTAACAGATGAAAGCTTGGCTTATTGGAAAATGTCACTGTTCTTCAGACAATTGCAAAATCTATCTTCTTACTTCCTGTCTTAAATGTTATTTAGATTTCCCTGATTTTGACAAGAGTAACTGGAGTTCACATGGCAAATCAATCAATGTCTGTTGGAACAAAAACTGTGCTACTAGGTTGAAAGTATATGTAGAATGAATATATGAATTTAGTTTAAAATTTTTTAGATATAAACATTTTATTTCAAATTTTCTCTCTTCCCGCTTTGTCTTCCCCTTTCACTTCCTCCCTTTTAAAAAGTGCTATGTTAAGGCAACATTTTAGTAAGGCTCATTCATTCCAAGTCTAATTTTATTTGTTAAGGCCTTACTCTTTAGCTGGGGCTATAAAACTAGCATTGTGATGGCTTGAACATCTAATCAATCATTGCAACCTCTCAGCACCTTTGCTGTCTTGAGTTAGAGATTCTATGTAAAATGCTCAAAGAATAATTCTACACCTCTTCTATGGACTATAAAAGCCCTTCTCTATAGAGAAACATGAAAGCTCTTGCTCATGCACTGGAAGTCAGAAACTTTAATTAAGGGCAGTGACCTCATAACATCTAAAAATTCACAATAAAGAAATAACTGTTTTTGATTTTTGTTCAGGGAAAGGGTTGGAAGAGACAATAATAGTGGCAAGAAGTTGTTGACAATAGCTATTGACTAAATGCTTTAATCATAGAACATGCCTGACAGAACTGTGTTAGTAAGTGACAAATCTCATAGAATCTATTATTCACTGGAAATTCGCATTCCCTTCTATTCCACAGAAGAAAATGGAAGAGATAGAAATTGGTTTCCAAATAAGACATGGACAAGTGACTAATTATTATCCTTTGCAGATGCTTGCAAAATCCACAATCACTCTTTTTTTGGAAAAAGGAAGTAATTCTACGTCCATTCCGTTTTGGGAATTCTACTCCAACACAATTGCTTTCTTCTTAAATTCCCTCTTAATGTTGAGGGTATCACCATCTTCCTAGTTGTCTTGGCTTACAACCTGGTTGTGATACTCAACTCCTCAAATAAATGTTCAATTAATTATAAAATCCTGTTGTTTCTGTTTGTAACATCTTTCATCTGTGCAACCTTCTCTCTTTGGAAACTGATGCAAACCTTTTTCAGGTTTAACACTTTAACTATTTCAGTAACCTTCTTGACATAGTCTGCCCACCACTGGGCTATCAAATTGATTTACTAAAACAAGTCTAACCATACCACAACCTCATTCATTAAATTCCAGCACCTCCCCATTACCTTCAGGGTCAAAAAATCCTTTCTTTGAATTTCTTTGAATTTTAAAGCCATTTCATATCATGGCCCCGTTCTACCTTTCCAGTCTTTTTATGCCTTTTCCCCATTTTTTTTCTTCTATGATTCAGTGATGCTGACTTCTTTGCTCAAACATGTCAATCCATTTCCTGACTTCAGGCATTTCGCTGGCTGCCCCCCATATTTAGAACTCTCTTACTCATCTTTGCCTCTTGGGATCCCTTCAAATCTCAGTTAAAGTATCCCATTCTTTAAGAAGCCTTTACCAATCCTCTTCATCCTTAGTACCATAAGATTTTCTCCAGTTATAGGGTATGCATCTTGTTTATGTATAGGTATTTGCATCTTGTCTGATTCATTAGACTGGGAGCTTTAGAGATAAAGGGCGAATTTCCTCCCACCCTTTTCTTTGTATCCCCAGCACTTCATTCAATGGACCAGGTGTTATAAATCCTTGTTGACTTAACTTGCTGTTAATACAGTTGCTTTTATTAATCCAAACCATGAATACAAGAATATTCTTTTCTCTGACAACCCAACTTGGCTATAGAATGCTCTTTTTTTCCTCAGTTATTCTTTAAATTCTATTGTTACTCTCCATTCCTCTCTTTTAGCTGCTTACATTTGATCGCACTGCACTGGTTTATTAGATTATCCTGATTGTCAAATATCCTGAAGATCTTTCATACATTCTTTCCATTTTTGGTTCAATTTAGAATATTTGGTGAGCCAGTTTTTTTTTTTATTTAATCCTCATTCATTTTGGATGTTATATACTTTGTAATTTATCTCTTTTGCTTTTATTTTTAAACTAACAAGCATTTATTTTCTCCCCACAGTAGGGGAAACCTCCAAAATTCATCTGTTGCAATAAATACACAGTTAAGTAAAAACAAACAAAAACAATAAGTGCACACTAACAAACACCGATCTTGTCTAAAAATGAATACCTTACTCTGAATACTGAGTTTCTTAGCAAGTGGAATTCTAAATCACTGATCCTCAGAATAATAGCTGATTATTGCAGTGATTAGAGTTCTTAAGTCTTTCAAAATTGCTTTTCCAGTTTTATCATAGCATGAATTGTTCTCTTAGTTTTGCTCCTTTCATTCTGCATCATTTCAAAATGGCATTCAAGTTATTCTCATCCCCATGTGTGTCTTTTCCCCCTTCTCTTTTGTCATCACAATGTAGCAAAAACAACTCCCAGGTATTCCATTTTATTGGACTCCCTCTTCATTCTTGCTTACACTTGTGTAAAGGGAACCCCTTCCTCCCAGGGTCATGAACTTTCTGCTCTTCCAAGCCAGCCCATTAGTATGGTTGGAATGCTCCAAACAGAGGTCACAGGTTAAGAGCCCTAGGAAAATAGGGTTAACTGGTTTCAGTCAGAGAGACTTTGATTGGTTCCTGACATGTGATAGACCAGTGCACAGGGGAAGGAAGTGATGTGGAGAAAGAGGACTATAAGAAATGAGACTGTAGAGAGATTGGGTTCTTCTCTGGAGGTTTTTGTCTGGGGGTCTTTCTGGGATTTGGCATTGATGACTCGGGTGGAAGACATTCTTGTAGGCTGGTAAGATTAGGGTGGTAGGCTAGGAAATATTTTTTCTATTTCCTTCCCTCCTTATTTCTTTCTTAGACTATATTAATATTAAAATAAATTGTTAAAAGCTACTATCATCCTTGTAACTTAAGGATTAATTATTTTATGAACAGTGACCACAACATTTTTTTACTAATATTGTTTAACTAAACCAATTTCTAAATATTACATGTAGTATTTTAATTATTTAGCATATTATACATTAAGTTCCCAAGGGATGTTTATATCCTCTCTTTCTTACCCATTAGAAAGTGAATGCTTTATTATAAGGTGTTTTTTTTTTCAGCTTGCTTGCTTATATTTGCATTTTATTTGTATTTCCTGTTTGTACTTCAAAGTTTCTACTCAGCTATAGTCTTTTAATGAGGGATACTTGACTGTCCACAATTTCATGAAAGCTCAATTTTCCCACATAATCATTTTTCTGTACAGTTTGTTCTTGATTATGAACTGCATATTTTTTCTCTTAGCATATTGTATTTCATGCTTTGTGCTCCTTTAAATTTGGAATTGCTAAATATTGAGCAATATTAATTGTAATTTCTTTAAATTTGAACTCTATGACGGCTTGCAGTATTTTTATTTGATTTAAAAGTTCTTGATTTGAACTATGATTTTCTTGGAAGTGTTAATTTTGGGTTTTTTATGAGGCGATTGGTAAATTCTTTCATTTTTCACATTTTCCTCTGTATTTCTCATTAAAAATGTATTGTTGGATAATGCTTTTTAATATATTTTGCTATCATCTTTCATTTTATGGGTGAGTTAACCTCATTCCTATCTAAAATTTTGATCATTGTTTGTTTCTTCCATCTTATTTCATACTTTTTTTAAACTTCCTGACTCATTTTACAAAGAAAAAAACTGGTGGAAGAGGAATGTATTTGGCATAAGTACTCTACATTTGATGAAAATGGATTCTGCTAACCATATTCTGCCTTCTTTTTAAGGGCCATAGTCCATTTACAGGTTTTGTCCTGTCTTTTTTTAAAGCATTATTCACAACATATTTTCTGAGGTTGGAGTTTATTATGTTTATAATTAAGCTTTCTCTAAATCTATACTCTTTATTACAACCTCTCATTTCTGCCCAATCCCTCATATTTTACTAAATTAAATATAATTCTATGCCAATCTCCTCTCTTTTCCCCCACTTCTCTTCTTGAATTTTTCTTTGTATTTCTCTCCACTTTGAAATTGATAATTTCTCAGTTTTCTTCCCCTTCCTTCTCTCTTCCTACTCTCCTCACCTCCCTCTTAATTGGTTGAGGCAATCATGACATTCAAATTACACTTGTTCTCCCTCCTTGCCCCTGTTTGTGGCAAGTTTTTCTCGCTTTCCTTCTTTTTTCTTTCCTATTTTTTTTTTTTTAGGCAACCAGTGCTACAATGGATAGAGTGTAGGATCTGGAGTCAGGAGGACATGAGTTCAAATCTGGCCTCAGACCTTTACTAACTGTGTGATCCTGGCAAGTCATCTTCCCCTTTGTGCCTCAGTCTCTTCACTTGTAAAATGAGCTGGAGAAGGAATCCAACATCTTTGCCATGAAAGTACCAAATGGGATCACAAAGAGTTGGTCATGAGTGAAGTGACTGAACAACAGCAACTACTTTGTTATGGAGATCAAATGAAACTATTTTAAAAACACTTAGCATGATGTCTGGCACAGAGTAGGTACTCTAGGAATGCTTATTACCTTTCCCTCTTCCCATTGATTAACACAAAACTACTACTTAATAAATCCATGTTAAGTCAAGTTCAATTGAGTATTATCTTCAAAAAACCATGAAAAAGCCTTCAACACCATGTAGGAAAGTCTCCCTTAATTAAAGATATCATTCCTGACTGTTCCTGCCTCAAATGTCTTTGCCTTTTGCTTTTGCCCTATTCTTTCGCCAGTTTATGACTGGTTTTATTTTTGTTAATATTCTTCTCTTATTCTGCCCTTTGTTTTTCTTTAAAGAGGCAGATCAACTGTTTATTAAATTCAAATAAATTGCTCTGAGGTAAGATAATAGAAAAGTTAGTGTACACATTTAAATATAGTGAAGAAGGGGTGAGGTAGGAGCCTTAGCGCTGAACCCCTTGTCTCATCCCCAAGCTGGAGAAGTCATAGCCCAAAGGTCTTAGAGCAGTGGTTCTCATCCTTTCTAATGCTGTGACTCCGCAATACAGTTCCTCATGTTGCAGTGACCCCAAACCAAAAAATTATTTTGGTGGCTACTTCAAAACTGTCATTTTGCTACAGTTATGATTCGGAATGTAAATACCTGCTATGCATTATGTATTCTCATTGCTACAAATTGAGAGGTTGAGAACTGCTGCACTAGAGAATGAGAAGATGCTTATGTGTTTCTGAGTTTGGAGAGTTCCCTGCAGTTTGTCCATGAGTGAGACAGCAGGAATCCTTGTCCAGTGATAGTACCAATAGAGAATATCTGTAGAGCCAGTCCCTAGTACTAATTCAGTATGGTGGCAATGAAGGTAATGCAGATGTACATACCATTCTCAGCCCAATGAATGTGGTTTGCTTAAGGGACTGAGTCTAGCTTCACACTGATCTTACTGACTTAAGACTTTGGGCATAGCACAACCATTCTTTTCTTTGCCTGGATGGTGATAGTGGGATGAGGATAACCTGGCCAAAGTCACCTTCATATTCTGGTGGAACCTAAAATATTATTTCTGAACCCAAGTCATATATAGGACATCTGTGTCAGGTGGAGTCTACTCAATGTTGCCAAATTCCTTCTCTGTAGTCCCTCTGGAAGATACAGAGTACAAGACATTAGGTGGCATTCATAGACTAAGGGATATCACATAGCAAAGTCTGACTCAATAATATGGAAAGAGATTCTTCCCTGTTTGTGATCTGTTTTTTTGTCTGCTTGCCTGAATTCTGATCCACATCTTATTCTTGTGCTTCTTTTGTGTATGTCCTGTTTTAGGTTTTCCCATTTCTTTTTCCATATCTTTACTCCTTACTTTGTTACTTGAAATCCCCTTTTTATAGCTTCAGTTTAAATTAATTCCTAACCCCTACCTGGGGTTCAGCTGTGTTCTGTCCTAGGGTGCTAGCCTAGGTCAGGTCTCTTGGTGCTGTTTCTAATCCTACATGAGTGACCCACTGCTGATTGTATTCCATGATTCAGAACCTTCAATCTCATCTAGGTCATTTCTAAATTGGAATCTGACTTTATGGCTATGTTTGTATTTGTATGATACAGATTCACTAGGAACCTTTTAAAGTACTTTTAATAGATTCCTATTCCAATAACTCTCAACTCTTTGATTAGGTTCTCAGAAATTCCTAAAATTATGATCTCCAAGTCTTTTTCTCAGCTAAATGACAATTGTCCATCTCCTGACAATAGAGGCTCAATGAATAGTATTATAGTCATTTTTGAAAACCCCAAGATTTATATTCCCATACCACTTTCAATTGACACATACTTTATTTACATTGTTGTGGAAAATACAAACAATAATCTGACATGTCTGGTTGTATCATTATATTTTGATTTGCCTGACTTAATTTTGATGGCTTTGCTTTGGAAACATTTAGATATTTGTCAGAATGAAGAAAAGTCATCCATATGATTCACTGAATTTTTCACTGTTCATCTAAATGCTTGACTGTCTGTGGACCAATCTAAAATAAAATAATTTTAATCTAGGCAAAGTAAGTTACTGAAAATTCCCATATATGCTTTCGTTTTTTCTAAATAAAAAAAAATCCCTAATCTTCTATCTTAGAATCAATACTGTGAACTGGTTCCAAGACAAAAGAGTGGTAAGGGCTAGGCAATGGGGGTTAAGTGAATTGCACTGGCTCACAGAGCTAAAAAATGTCTGAGGTCAGATTTGAACCAAGGACCATTTTTTTTTAAAGTTGCACACCCAACCTTTACATATAGTAGTTACTTAAAAAAATGAAACTCAAACATTTTATAGGTCTTTTCCTACTTTTTTGACTCATCAAAATAAGTCAAGTCAGTAGACATTTATTAATGCAATGTGCTGGGAAGTGATGGAAAGAATAAATGATCCTAGTTTTCATAATGAGTAAATAATAAAAGCTATTTATATTTCTAAGTTCAAAAGGTACTTTTTAGTTGATAAATGTCAAGTTTGTTCCTCTTCTTTATTTGGTGCTGTCTATATTCTCTTTCCCTCTCTTTCCTTCTGTAAGAATTTATTTTTTAGATAGTGACTTAATTTCTTTATATTAGGGAGAATTACTGTGTATTTCTGGGTCTGGAATCTGGATCAGAAATAGCTTCTAGTCTGCTGCTTTTTGTATTTTCTTTGTCCTTGGGAACCCTAAATTCTGCCTTCCTTTTTAACAAAATATGATTAATATGTAATGGGGAGAAGTCTCCTTTTCTGATATATATGACCTGTTCACCTGTGGTATGAGGAGGGGTGGATAGATTGATGGACCACCTCTTAATTAGCTATCACCAATTAACATAGGATGTTCAGGAGGGGGACTGAATAATGAACTCTAAAACAATCTGTTAGACTCTCTGGCCCACTTCAAGTCATCCTTGAAATGGAGATCTATATTACTTTATTGGTTATTATACTAGTCTAACAATAAACTTGATATAATCAATAAACATATTCTTGCCCAAAATCAGACTCAAGATAATTTTAATCATCCTTCTATAAGGTGAAAAATATAAGGGGTAAAATTAAAGGGTTGGACTAAATTTATCAGAGTAGTCACCAGGAATTAATTCCAAATGATTTTTTAGCAATTTATTTGTAAAATATAGAAAGAGTGAAAGTATAGTAATGAGAAAGAGATTGGAGTAAGAAATATAGCTTAAAGAGCTAGACTATTTGTTCAAACCACGGCTTTACTCCATCAGGGCTCTAGAAGATCCAGCTGCAGGATCTAGGGGTCAATTAAACAAGGGTTTTATCAAAGGCTAGAACCTCTCAGAACAGACCAGAGAAAGGAGTCAGCCTTTCTCACTCACCCACATGGTATTCCTAATAGAAGCAATCCTCAACCAGAGCTCCTCCAAGGTCAAGTTGAAGGAAAAAAATCTTTATCACAGTAAGTTCTTGGCATTTTTAAAGAACATTTCTTTTTGTTACTTCCTGTGCCTTCCTTCCATTTTATATGGACTGATTACAGCTAAAGCTTTTCTTAGGACTGCCCAGGGGGCAGTCAGCATGTTCTGAATTGACACCCACTTTCACACACATGGGTGACAGACCTCCCCAATTTAGGGATAAGTGGAGTGAATAAGCTTTAGGTGATTAAATCTAAAAAATGAGCAGGGTAGAGTTAATCCCATCTTCACATTTCCTTCCTTCCTTCCTTCCTTCCTTCCTTCCTTCCTTCCTTCCTTCCTTCCTTCCTTCCTTCCTTCCTTCCTTCCTTCCTTCCTTCCTTCCTTCCTTCCTTCCTTCCTTCCTTCCTTCCTTCCTTCCTTCCTTCCTCCCTCCCTCCCTCCCTCCCTCCCTCCCTCCCTCCCTCCCTCCCTCCCTTCCTTCCTTCCTTCCTTCCTTCCTTCCTTCCTTCCTTCCTTCCTTCCTTCCTTCCTTCCTTCCTTCCTTCCTTCCTTCCTTCCTTCCTTCCTTCCTTCCTTCCTTCCTTCCTTCCTCCCTCCCTCCCTCCCTCCCTCCCTCCCTCCCTCCCTCCCTTCCTTCCTTCCTTCCTTCCTCCCTCCCTCCCTCCCTCCCTCCCTCCCTCCCTCCCTCCCTCCCTCCCTCCCTCCCTCCCTTCCTTCCTTCCTTCCTTCCTTCCTTCCTTCCTTCCTTCCTTCCTTCCTTCCTTCCTTCCTTCCTTCCTTCCTTCCTTCCTTCCTTCCTTCCTTCCTTCCTCCCTCCCTCCCTCCCTCCCTCCCTCCCTTCCTTCCTTCCTTCCTTCCTTCCTTCCTTCCTTCCTTCCTTCCTTCCTTCCTTCCTTCCTTCCTTCCTTCCTTCCTTCCTTCCTTCCTTCCTTCCTTCCTTCCTTCCTTCCTTCCTTCCTCCCTTCCTTCCTTCCTCCCTTCCTTCCTTCCTTCCTTCCTCCCTTCCTTCCTTCCTCCCTCCCTCCCTCCCTTCCTTCCTTCCTTCCTTCCTTCCTCCCTTCCTTCCTTCCTCCCTCCCTCCCTTCCTTCCTTCCTTCCTCCCTTCCTTCCTTCCTTCCTTCCTTATTATTTTTATTAATCATTATTTGATTAAAATATTTCATTATAGAATTTAGAGGTAGAAGAGATCTAGTTCAACTCCCTCATTTGGTAGATGAGAAAACTGATGTTAAGAGGTTAAGTGACTTGTCCTAGTTCATGTAGGTGGGAAATAACTGGACCAAGGTTTGAACCCAGTCTCTTTGGCTTCAAATCCACTGCTCTTTCAACTATATAGCTTCAAGCACACTATCTTCACAAGATTACATACTTGAATGAAAGTGTACGTATAATCACTGTTTCTTCAGTAGTAAACCTTGTTACCTCACATAGGAAGGGAAAAATGCTTATCAAATATTAGGTGCAATTCTTCAAAAGACAAAGTAAAAATTCAAACCCAAACCTCTAGAAGATTATTTATATTTTCCTTCTTTAGTTACTATGAAATTATTCCAAGTATCTCCTACATTAATTTTCTTCCCAATATTGAACTGCATTTCCAAAATGGTATAAAATATACTCATATAAAATGATGCTATTTGATGATTCATACAGCTTCAAGGCTCCTCTGTTGTTCCTGAAAGGGCAGCAAATAGACATTACATTTTTTGAGATATCAATGCAGGAACTGCTCTTTAAAGTAGAAACAAAATCTTTCAAAGGTGAACACAATACAAGAATTAGTCTATACAACAGGAAATGTAGAATCATTTTTTAGTTCCTGGTCCCAATTTCAACAGAAGCTAAAAAACTTGATATGAAAGCACTGATTTCATTCAACCACAATATTCCTCTTTATTTAAGCAAGACCCATGTCCAGAACAAAAGAGAGTATATTCAGCATCTTTACTGTATATTTTTCC
The DNA here is from genome assembly GCF_027887165.1 of Monodelphis domestica. Classification (NCBI taxonomy): domain Eukaryota; kingdom Metazoa; phylum Chordata; class Mammalia; order Didelphimorphia; family Didelphidae; genus Monodelphis; species Monodelphis domestica. The sequence goes on from NC_077229.1 coordinate 268,996,699, forward strand.
TTTGTAAACCAAGAATGGAAGTATATCCTGCAAAAATGAATTTTTACTCATGGTCTCAGGGCAGCATTATCCCATTTTTGTTTGCATTGTTTTAATGAAGGATTTTGAAACTGTAATCACTGAAAAGTGCATCTCAGGCTCAGATGCAAAAATTAGATTTGAGCAAAGAAGTTTTTTAATTTTCTTCCTGTAATTAGAGATCAGAATCTGGGAAACAGATTAGCATAATGGTGACTTGACAAATATTAATAAAAACTACTGGTAGATTTCAAACAATGTGCAAGTTCAAATATACAAGTTTAAACACCATATCATTTTTAAAGTAGGATTCAAAGCCTAAAAGTGTCTCATGGAATGTTAACATAAAACTTCACACACACACACATCAGATATTCATTCAATAATTCATAGAGAGATCAGGTTTTATTTTAATGTTATTGCTCTTTTTTCTACTACATTTTTCTTCACTTTTCTTCTACATTTTTCTTCACTTTTCTGTATTTTCATTTCCAACCACTCATTCTCTTTCTTTTTTTTTTTGGTAGGATTTGTTTTTGTAGATTCAAGTTCTTATATTCTGCCAATTATTTCTACTGTTACAGTTCTTGCTTATTTCTTGAACAATTTGAATACATGCTGTTGTGGTTCTATTTTTTTCCTTGAGAATGCATAGGATTGTCAGGTGTGGATTCACTTTACTTTGTACTACAATATCCATAAATGTTCAAATTCATTTAGATGGTTTAGAGTCCATTTTTGGTCTGTTATATTTTGCAATCATTTTATCTGCTTGTGCTCAAGATTTTAAACTGATTACTTCTACAAATTTTTGATAATTTGTCTTATTTCCTTATTCCTGTCTATTGTTCACTTTCTGACTCCTTCCCCTTTGATAGTGATTTTAGAGCTGAATATTAAAGCTGTCTTAATCTTATCCCACATTGTGGAATTTATTTTCTATGTTCCTCAGGCTGTGCCACAAGTGATTTTTAAAGGGGAATAACATAGCATAACTCAAGGGACCAGTTCCTTTTCCTGTAGGCTTGAAAGAGATCCTTATACATACATTTTCCCCTGTCCCAGTTCCCTCTATTTCTTGGGTGTCTGAGGGCTGAGGACTATTAAAAAGAATTACAAGTACTGTCTCTTCTCCCAAAATGAGTGCCTGCTTCCATTTTATTATACCTCCATTTTTTCCTTATCTGGTGAGGGAGGGTTAAAATAGCAGTGTGCTATAGCATGGGGGTTAGAAAGGGATCTGGTTTTATTCACTATGTTAGGCATAAGAGAAGTCTTCTGTATTTATTGATTTATTAACTTGCTAGGGTCATGTGGTGATGGTTGTGATTACTTTACCTCTAAGATATAATTATTATTTTGGAGAGATTTGAGTAGTTATGAAGTTCAGAGAAAATCTTCTAAATTATTGAGCACACAAACTGAAAGTTTCCTTTTCTACTGACTTGCAATTTTTATTACTGTTTGACCTCTGGGTAGAGTCCCAAGTTGTGTACTTAGAGAAATGGCTGGTTCTCTATTTGCTTGACTTGTCTCTGTGTCTATTCCAACAACACATTTCCAGGCCAAAATCTGCTCTGTCAGTAGGAAGGAAGAGCAAAGATCTGGCCATACCTCATCTGTGTAGCAGGATGATAATAGCCTAAAAGCAAGTTAATATTTTGAAATGTAAATTCCTGTGTTGTTATTTCAAAAATAATTTTAAAAATTATAATTCATATCTTCTTGTGTTTCTTCTTATTCTTGCAGATCAAATGGTCTTTCTTTAAGAATATCTGAAAAATATTTTATTTAATTAATTAATCATTTTTCTTGCATGATGATACTCAGATTTGCTGGGTAGATTACTCTTGGTTGTAATCTTAGCTCTTTGGCTCTTTCAATATTGTATTCCATGTTCTTAATGTTTTTAATGTAGAATTGCTAAATCTTGTGTTATCCTGTTTATAACTCCACAACATTTAAATTGTTTCTTTCTAGATGCTTGTAGCATTTTCTCCTTAACTTGGGAGTTACACAATTTAGCTATAATATTCTTGTGAGTTTTTCTATTTGGGCCCTTTACAGGTGGTGATTTATTAAGCCTTTCAAGTTCTACTTTATCTTTTAGTTTCAAAATTTTGGAGGCATTTAAAAAATTTCTTGAACTATATAGTGTCTAAGCTCTTTTTTAAATCAAAACTTTAAAATAGTCCAGAATTCTTATACTGTCTCTCCTTGATCTATTGTCCATTTAATAATGTTTCATATTCTCTTCTTTTTTATTTTTTGATTTATTTGTACTATTTCTTGTTGTCTTAAGACAATGTCAATGTCTCCTTGCATAATTCTAATTTTTATTGAGTCATGTTGGTACTTCAACCAATTGTACTTAATCCTTCATAATTTAGCTTTCTTGTTCTTCATGCTACTGTTTCCCTCAGATTTTTTTTTTTGCTGGAAAACTTCCACTTCTACATTTAACCATAAAAACCATTGAGTATTTCTTAGCCCTTTGTTTAAACAATACTTTTCTTACAATGAACCACTAAATCAGGAGATACAATAGTTATCTGCATTTTTACAAATGGGGCAACTGAAGCTGGGAACAGTAAAATGACAAGTCTAGGAATATATCTATTAATATTTGGAAGTAGGACTCCTGAATCCATGTCTATGATTCTTACTTTAATATCCATGACCTCTAACTATTCTTGAGTTCTTTTAAAGGTGATTTAGAGGTGAGTTTGGAATGGGAAACACCTTCTTTTCACGACTATTTTTTTGTTGGAGAAGCTGGGAGCTTATTTGCCTATACTGACTTCTATATTTCATTTCCTAGTTGGGTACTTGACCCTGAAATGCTTACTTTAGTTCTGCATGTTTCTGTGAATGATCTCCTTTGAGACACTTTTATGGTAAATATAACCAATTGTGGTAGCACTGGCAAAGGCGGACAGCTTTCAACTTCCGGGAACTGGAGGCAGGAGGATCTTATCGGGCCAGATTTGTGACAATGTTTTTTTCTTTTCTTTTTCAATATTAGTCCAAAAAAAGCCCTGATCTGCTAATTCAATTTTTTCTCTTTATTTTTTCTTCCTTTCTTTCTTCTACTCTTTCTTCTCTTTCACATATGGCTGCCAGAATCCCTTGCTTTCATGGATGTTTTATTGTATCTTATATTTTTAAGTTATCTTAAGACATGAACTCTCATCTGCTTTATGTATTATTCAGAGTGGAGTTTTTTTAAAGGAACCTTTAGACCTCACTTTCTGAGTTATTTTTTTGTCCCTGATTCTTTTCTTTTAGTTTTATTCATGTTCATCCTTCTAGTCCTGCTATTAAACCTTTTCATAATTGCAGGAGAAAGGCTCACAGTACTCTATGTTACTTTTGTGATTACTCTGAGAAAACAATCTTAGAAAGATTTCAAATAGACACAAGGAACTTGTTTCCTCTTATGTGATCTGAGTTTTGAAATCTGCTTCTCCAGAGGTGATTGGAATTCTCACAGGTGAATGAAATGGTACTATCTTTAAAATATGAATATATGAGTTACTTCTACCTATTTTTATTAGCTCCTCCCCACATCAAATGGTTTCGTGATAGTTTGGCCTTCGTTAGCATGAAATTATCTAGTCCAAGGAAATGGAGACAAGGAGCACAGACTCAAGGGAACATAAGGATCCTTGTAGCATTACCTAGTTACTGTCTCAGTACACTCAATGGTGCCACTCATAATATGCTTCTCAGAGCTATTTAGATTAGGGAAATTTTCTCTATTACAGAAGTTTGCTCAATAGTTATGAATACAGGAGAAGGAATCTCTTTTTGCTCCCAGAGTCACAAAATCTCAGTTGGAATGGAGCTGAGAGGCTAAGCCAATTTCTAAACAGGAGTTACCTCTCTAACATCTTCAAGAACTGGGGATCCAACCTCCTCTTGAAGACACATAGTGATGGGGAACTCACTACTTCCTTAGACAACTCATGCCATTTTGGGACAGTTCTAATTGTGAGGAAGTGGTCTAAATACCTCACATTGGTCTAAATCAGCCTCTACAGTCTTTGTCCATAGTCGTTAGTTATGTGTGAAATGGAACAAGTCCAACCCTCTTTCAGGAAACTATTTTGAAACTTTTTTCACTTTTTTCCTTGATTTTTTTTCTGTTCAAGTTTTCTTCCACAAAAGGATTAATATGGAAAAATTTATATATATTATTGAACATGTAAAATATATATTAGATTGCTTATCATGGTGGAAGAAGTGAGAGGGAGACAATTCAAGACTCAAAATTATTTTTAAAATGTTGGAGACCTTTTATATGTAATTGAGGAGAAAATAAGATAAAATTAAAAAAAAACCTGCTAATTTATCTGTATTGTCATCTTTTCTTCTTTCTAGGCTAAAAAGCCTTTGATTTTCCAATGGGTCCTCTTCCCCATCTTAGTTGTCTCTCTGCTCTGTCAAAGTGCTTCCTAATTGGGACTTGGCACCAAACATATAATATTACAAATGTGGTCTATTTATGGTAGAGTAGATGAAACTATCATTTTTCATTTCTGTGCATTTTGACTATTACCTTGAAAAATGAATAAACCTATTTTTCTTTAAAAAGGCTAAATATAAAATTTGTGTATATATACCAATTGTATAGTGTTTAGAAGTAGGACCCAAGAAGGCCACTTATTGTACTGTCTCTGAATAAACCCTTCATATATATATTTTGCTGGGGAACCAGAGATTCAGATTTGAGCCATTAGTTTATTAAATGATTCCCCCGAAGTTAAACAACAATATAACAAAAGCCTCTGTATTGGCTCTTTGCCTGAGAGCACAACCTCTGCTTTATTGTTGGCAAATTGAAATCATCAGAATGACGTCAAAGACCAGGCTTCTGTTTGTGAAAGGTGAGTGTGAATTGGGAACAAGGTCCCCAGTGGCATAGACTCAGTCAAACCTATATAGGCTGGGTGAAATAAATTTAAAAATATTTTTTTTGAACTAGTTTGTTTTTCCCCACTCTTTGACAATATTCCTGCCACCCACTTGGACTTCAGCTAATTTACAAAAACATGTACTCAGGATACGAAGTGTGGATTGACTCTTTGCACCTCAATAAACTTACCCTCTTGTCTTCTCAGCAGTTTTGTATAAAATTGTGCTAGCTGCTTACAATTCAGTTACACTTCACTGAATAAGGAAATGTAGCTTTTTTCTTTCTTTTTTTTTGTAAACTGACTACTACATGAGAGCTTTTCTGCTTGAACTACATAACTTTTTTCACATTGTTTTAATTGAGATGACCTGGAATGTAATTGTGTTCAGTTTCTTCTGGATTGATTTTGTAGATGCATTAAACTTAAAATAGAAAGCAAAGGGTATCATTTCAGAGATGTGGGGAACATTGGTTGATCAGGCAAAGTCACAGAATTAAGCATTGGAATGGGCCACAGGACCATTGAATCTACAACTGGAAGGGAACAATAGAAAATATCTAGTCCAATGCCCTCACTTTTTAGATAAAAAACTCTGTCCCAGAGAAGGTGAAGTTACTTGCTCAAAGTAATACAAGTAAGTGGCAGAGTCTGGATTTTCCTTCTAGCTCTAAAATTATTATTTTGTTTATTAGAGAGATTGATCAAGATTTTAAGTTATTTTTATCTGCTTAAAGAGTTTGCTAATCAACTGGATGAAATATACGAGTGGAACAGAGATTACTATTTGGGGACATCCGAGGGGATAGCTACCTATAAAATGGGCATTTCCATTCTTGGTTGGCTCTTCATCACTGGGTGGTCTCCAAGATGATTGACTAGCTCAGAATCTAGGTGTCTGTGGTTTTTTTTTTTTTTGTTGTTGTTGTTTTGTACAGGCTGGGGAATGGGGATTATGTGACTTGCCCAAGGTCACACACCTAGGTAATATCTGAGGCTAGATTGAACCCAAGATTTCCTGTCTCCAGACTGGACCTTCTATCACCTACCTGTTCCAATTCCAGTCTTTTTTCTTATGCTGTCTTTGTTTGAACCTGTGTTTGTCCTCTGAAGTAAGTTAGGTGGCAAAGTGCACAGAATGCAAGAAAACCTAAGTTCAAATCAATTTTCAGATATTTACTAGCTATGTGACTCTGGGCAAATCACCTGACCCTATTTGCCTCAGTTTTCTCATCTATAAATGAGTCAGAGAAGCAAGTGGCAAATCACTTCAGTGTCTTTATCAAGAAAATTTCAAAAAGAGATCATGGAGAATCAAATGTGAGTGAAAACAATTAAACTACAATAATAACTGGTCCTGTGAAGGAGGATAAAGCGGTACCAACACTGTTAGCTAAGGCATAAATTTCATTTATGCCTAAAAAGATTGTACTGAGTTTTATAACCTTATTTGCTTAAAAATGTGAGTTTTTAAGTGTGGCTTTCTGTGCATTTTCTAAGTGCTCATATTCTTTATGTTTTTTTCTCAAATCTTAAAATGTCTGACTTGAAAGGAAGCTTTTGACATAACTGAAATTTGTGAATGTTATTTGAGCTGAACATTTTCTATAGAAGAAAGTCAGTTATTAGGAAGCTGATTAAATGTATCTGGGAAGAGAAAGGAACAGAAAAAAACACAGAGGAAGGTAGCCATTTCTATGAAAGTATGAGAATAATTAACATTGGTAAGTGGTAATAATGACAGCCAATTCAAAATATCCCTGGGTCTGATAAAGCAGAGATCACTGAGCTACTTGGAAGAGACATTTCTTAAAAAATTTTTTACCAGAATATGGCCATTCCAATTTCTGGCATGTTTGTGTACATATATATGTACTTGTGTGTATGTGTATGTATGTGTGTGTACACATGTTTTAAGGTTCATACTTTCTAAGTGATTATATTTTACTGGATAAGTATAACATACTCATTTACTTGCTCTCTCACCAGAAATTGGGAGAAAGTATTGCAAACATGGTCAGATCCTTAATTAGCAGAGGACAACTGGATCTTTGCCAAAGCTCTATTCTTTTCCTTAAAGTCTTCCATTGCAGTAGAATTCTAATCCTGTGTTTCACTTTTCCCTCAGTCCCTTAAAAGTAATTGTAAAAATGTGGGCTTCACTCTTTACCACCATTTCTGAAATGATCTCCTTTCCCTCACTCTCAAAGTTACTTCCGGAAGAATTTTTTCTTATGTCTCTGATCAGGGCCATCAGCCAACTGATCCTTGAGAGGAGAGACAATGATTTGAAGGGTCATTTCTGAAGACTTCTGGGTTCTTGAGCCATTCATGGTTAAGGTAAAAAAAATCATATTTGTGTGGAGGCTGTTTAAAAACTGAATTGAGAATTTCTCTTCATTTGGTGAATTCTCCATTAACACTGAATACTGTGGGAGTCCTGTGGAAGTTGTGAAATTCTTGGAAAATGTTTTCTCTCACTGGGGGAACTTCGGAAAGTGAAGAAATATGTGTGTGTGTGTGTGTGTGTGTGTGTGTGTGTGTTGTTTGTGTGTGTGTTCTGTGTGTGTGTAACACTAGGTAGGCTACTTAAATCAATCAACAAATATCTATTAAGTGTGTATTATGTGCTCACTACTTTAGCTCGTTAAGTCTTAATTTCTTTTTCATACAATTAAAAAAGTGTTCCAGGTGATCTGGAAGGTTTCTTTGGCTCTCACAACCCAAAGTCTAAATCTCCTAATACTATGGCCTACATTTTGTCTTCCTGAGTAGTGACAGACACTGTCTTATTTTTCTCTCATAAACTCCTCTTGTACAATAATTTGTACATAGTTGAGGCTCAATAAATACTTGAGTGATCAAGACAAGTAGGAAAATATGAAAGAAAATGGAGTGAAGAAGTAATGCATCACATTAGCTTAATACTAATGGAAAGAGACTACCTTGGGATGTCCTTACATGAGACATTCATAGGAATTGAGACAGTAAGATTCTTCTGGGAATCCTCTGAGCTATAATTCCAAACCCTTATCTCATTAATATTTAACCACTTTTTCATTCATATGTGTATTACTTTTATTTCCCTCTTGATGTGGACTATAATGATTCTTAGTTTGAAATTTTATAGTTTTAGCACTTTTAGGGTACCAGAGATGCCAGAGTGTTTAGAGTGCTTTTTCATTAGAGGGTGACTATTTTCTGTAATCTTCTTTTAAATGATCAAGCATGGCTCAGAAGGAAATAGAGTTGGGTCCGGTGGGAGAAAAAGCATGGAACTGGAAAGTTTCAGGAAAAAAAATCTTATTTTGAGAAATTACAAATAAACAGGAGAGAACTTTTGAAGCTTTCTACTTATTTCCCAGTAACTAATATATATATATATATATATATATATACATATATATATATTATATAAGCAGATATAAGCAAAAGACATTTAACATGTAGTGTTAGACATTTGAAAAGTTAAAGTGTATAAAGACAGCATCAAATCAATAATAAGATTCTCTCATATTAATGTGGAGGTTATTGGAGAAATCAGGCTAAAAATCTATCTTTGGACTAGTCATTTTCTACCATTGAAGTTTACTAGAGCTAGCAAATAAAGCTAGTATTTTTTTTTAGTTTGTAAAGATTTTATTTTATTTGAAAATTTTTATTCAATTAATTGATTTAGAATATTTTTCCATGGTTATGATTCATATTCTTCCCCTCCCCTCCTTCCCCCCTTCTGTAGCTTATGTGCAATTCCACTGGGTTTTACATGTGTCATTGATCAAGACCTGTTTCCATATTATTAATACTAGTGCTAGAGTGATTGTTTATAAAGCTAGTATTAATAACATATTCTTTTGTACATTTATGTCATTTATGGGATCATTATAAGTATAGATAAAGAAATGTCTTTAGGAGACTGTTGTTACTTGTCACTTATGTTTGGATTAGGTGACTACCAGGGTCCAATCAAAACATGACAAAATGATTCATTTAGAGGCTCTTAGAAAAAGCACTAAATAGATGTAACTGTCATTTAGAGATACTCTTCCCCTATTTCCCATTATCCCTCAGTCTCTACTTGAGACCCATATACAATATAACATACATTGTCTGAATTACCATCCCAAAGAATCTTGTTCATCTTAGACATATCTATTGCTAACACATTACTTTAAACTTGATAATATAAAGAAGAATTAAGCAACAGATTGGATATCAATCCCCAGTGAATCTGTCTACCTATATAACTCTTTCCCCAGTGTCCTCTTTACTCTATCTTTTTTTTTCTCCTAGGTTGGAATGTAGTCTCCATTCTCCATTTTACTTCCATATCAATGGGTTCAGAAGGCAGACAATTTTATTGCCTCCTCATAAATTCTTTCTTCTTCCAAAGCACTAGGAAAAGGGAGTATCTCAATCCTTTACTAAGTGACTTTGTGAACTAGAGAGATTATTTAAGAGGGAATCCTGATCTCTGTCACATCCCAGATTGTCACAGGTCCCTTAGCTGCTACTGGACTCCTTTTAGTGTACCAATCTTATAGCTTAGAAGGATAAGAACACTTCTTCCTTGGCACATTCCAGGTTTAGGAGACAGATCACTACCTAATTTCTGGCACTCTCTTTGTGTCTTTCTCTGCCTTTTCTTCCATTCTCACCTCTTTATTTCTCTTTATTAATTTGTTTTTCCCTCCATGTACTTTAATTTTTTTTACCCCCACTGAATGCATAATATATTAAACCCTATGCTGAGATGGTATCATAATTTTAATTGAATTCCATCCAACAGACATTTATTCAACATCTACTAAATGGGCAGCTAGGTGGTATTGGGGATAGAGAGCCAAGTCTAGATTAGAGAAGATTCATTTTCCTTAGATTTATCTCTTGTTATACATACAAATGAATTAAAAACTTACTATCTGGATGACCCTGGACAACTCATTTAACCCTGTTTACCTCAGTTTCTTCATCTGCAAAATTAGCTGGAGAAGAAAATGGTGAACCACTCCAGTATCTCTGCCAAAAGAAAACCCCAAATGGAGTCTTGAAAAGTTGGACATTACTGGGATGACTAAACAAAAAGTAGAAAGAACTTTTCTAGGAGCTGACTCAAAATAAAAACAAAACATTCTCTGTCCTTATGGAACATATATTCTATTGGATAAAAGCAGGGGTTATTAATGTACAACATTAAATAAATACAAAGTATGACAAAGGAATTTCAAGAATGAGTATTAGTAATGAGGAAGGGAGGGAGATCAAGAAAAGTAGGAGGCAGTGTGTGAGTTCTACTTTGAACAAAACCAGGTAGAACTTCTATGAATTAGAATTGAGGAGAGAATGCATTCTAATTTGGGGGATTAATGTTCAAAGGCACAGTGGTAGAAGATAGGATGCTTATTGGTGGAGTTGTGAACTGATCCAGCCATTCTGCAGGACAATTTGGAACTATGCCTTAAAGGGCTATAAAACTGTGCATGCCTTTTGATATAATAATATCACTACTGGGTTTGTATTCCAAAGAGAAAATATTTATAGCAGCTCTTTTTGTAATGGCAAAGAATTGGAAACTGAGGGGATGTCCATCAGTTGGGGAATGGCTGAAAAAATTATGGTACATGTTGGTGATGGAATTCTATTGTGGTATAAGAAATGATAAGCAAGGTGATTTCAGAAAAAAATTTGGAAAGATCTGCAGGAACTGATGCAGAGTGAAGTAAGCAGAACCAGGAGAACACTATACAGTAACAGCAATATTGGATTATGATTATCCATTAAAACTTGGCTACTCTCAGCAATACAATGATCTGGGACAAGCCTAAAAGACTTATGATGGGGAATATTATCCACCTCTAGTGAAAGAACTGTTGGAATCTCTTTCAAATCAGTGTACTTATGGTTTTATTTTGGGGTTTTGGTTAAATATAATTTTGCTCTTACAACAATGACCAATATGGAAGTGTTTTGCATGACAATAAAAATAAAATTAAAAAAAGAAGTTGGATGCCACGTATGGAGGATAACTAATGATTTTAATGAGATGAATTGAAGAGGGAGTAATGTGACTTGAGAATGGAAAAGTAGCAGGAGTTAGATTGTAGAGGACTTTGAATGTTAGGCTAAAAGGTTCAGAGTTTGTCTTAAAGGCAATGACTAGTCATTGAAAGAGTTAGAGGGGATGATAATGACATGTGTAAAAGAGAGACTATATATGTATGCAAAGGACATCATCTGTCAGTCAAAAGGAACATTCCACTTGGAAGGTTACCAGGAAAAACAGTTGGAGCTAAGCCAACAGCTAAACTGGACTGGACCCTTTGGCTTCTGACAGAGTGGTGGAGAAGAAGCTTGGGTTTCTGGCTTTTGGACTAAGTTTTGACTGCTTGTGGCTGATGGTTAAGACCCTGAAGCTTTTGCTGACTGACTGAGGTTACCTGGCTGGTTAAAAGAAAAGAAGACATACAGTTGTCCTCCTAAACCCTCTGACTGTCCCTGCTAGTGACTGATTGCCATTTCCTCAATATCCTCCAAACCAAGGCTCCTTGTAGAGAATAGGGAAACCTATCCCTCTTACCTTATCTTCTACCCTTGTCCTGTCTTCCCCAAATAAACCCCTTACTTGAGAAATCAAGAGAAAAGAGTATTTCCTCTAAATCTCATAGTTTACCCTGAGTGACTTGAAGAGAAAGGGGGAGGGGAAGCTGAAGGTTTCTGAAGTGGGAGGTAAAGGGTGGAGGATAGGAAAAACCTTGATCCATTAGTCATCTAGGAACATTTAATAGATACCCTCAATTATCTCTCTATTACAGATTGGCACCCCTATAACAGACTGAACCCCACAATCCTTAGAAACAGCAGAGAAGAAAGATGTTTAAGCAGGTTATTGGTGGAGCTGTGGTTATGGCAGTTATTGCTGGTTTCTGGGTCTACAACATACTTTACAGTAAAATGACCCACATGATATTTGATTCTTTGGACTACATAGGCAACAAAACCATGCTTATATTGCAGTTACCTTTTCAAACTGAACCAATACTTTGGAATTTTTTTGGGCAGCTGACTGGAGGAAGGGTTGGAGAAGGACTAGACTGGAGGCAGGCAGACTAATTATGACACTATTATAATGGAACAGAGAGAGAAAATTATAGTCTAAACTAGAGTAGAGATTGTGTGAACTGAAAGAATGGAACTGATGGAATATATATTGGGTGGGTTGGATCAAGGAGATTTAGCAGCTGATTGGATATGGCATCTTATACAAGCATGGGGCACAACTTTTCTTAAAGATAAATCCATTTTAGCACAGTATCTAGGATATAGTATTTAATAAATATGTATTAAATTTATTGGCACAACGCAGAGGAAGCTGACCTAAGAACTAGGACGACCTTTTTGTGTGATCTTGGGAAAGTTGCTTATCCCCTTATTATTCTATGTATCTCTCTAAGACTATAAATTACAGAGAAGGAATCATCTTGTGTTAGCAAAGAAGTTGAGACTTCCCAATGCTAAGGAATACATCAGTCTAGTTCCACTCTCCATTAACAATTTTTGTAGTTCTTTATGACTTTAAAAATATTTTCTACTATAATCAAAACAAACTGGAACAATGAGGTAGTTTTGTATCCATTTTAGGTGAGATAACATATTCAGAAAGGGACAGTGACTTGCCCTAAATGAGATGTGCGAATGATATTTCAATAAGTGGATTTCAATTAGTAAATGTGCCACATTATGATAGTGGATTTAAAGTGTCTACTAATTTATATAAATGTCATTCCAATTTTCTATCCAATAACTGTAAAAATGTTCAGAAAATACATTCAACTGCTAAATGATGATACAATTATATGACCTTGAAAGTGAAGAAAAGAAAAATTTTTATAAAGGGAATAGGAAAAAAACAGAAGATATTGAAGATATGGGTAGGATAAAACTGCTTTGACTCTAGCACAACCAATACAAGAAGTATTATGGCTCATATTAGTCATAAAATGCCACTTAACTTTAAATTGATTTCTAAAAAATGATTTGACAGTTGATAAGCATTAATCAGATATCAGAATTGTCAGGGACAAGAGGGGCCTAACCAACAGGCCACTATAGTATAACTGACAAGCCCTTTCTTGCAGATTCTCCTTTAATAAAAAAAAAAAACCCTCCATTTCAAGATAGCCTTTTCTACTTTTGATTAGGTTACTCTGTATTTTCTTATATTAAACCTACATTTTTCTCCTTGTATCCCTGTACCTTTATTTTGCCATCTAGGGCCAAGTGGAAAAAGTCCCATTCCTCTTCCATCTGCAGGCCCTTCAGAAGTTTTCAGATTACTATTATATGACATGTTGTCTAGTCATCTCTTCATCCCACTCTTCAGAATATGCTTGATCTTGTCTCTAGTCTTTAAATGGGGTCTCCAGAAGAGGACCCAGTACTATAGAAGTGTCCAGAATAGATAGAGTACCTTGGAATTAACCTTTCTCTTTCTTGACACTATCACTTTTTCAAAATACTCTAGAAACACAGAGAAACATCATTAGTGAATTTATATTTTTGAGGAGGCAGTAACTAAAACTGATACTTTGTGTTTGAAAATATACTAGTAAAGGGTCTGAATTAATTCCTCACAGTCTGAATATCAAAGAAAAATAGAATCTACTGATTTGGTTTCACAAAATTTCAAGATATTATGTTAAAGACATTTAAAAAATAGATATCCATATCTTTGGTGCTCCACATATGGGAGCAATTACATGTGTAAAAAGTAGTATTATCATATTGAAATGTCATTTATACCCTTTATTGGATTTAGGATATAATGAAAGTGATTCTAGGTAATGAACTAGTAAATGCCCACTGTAAATGGCAGGGTTTGACTTGGTCCACTGACAGGGAATGTAGTTTCTAAGAAAATTCAGTAATGAGGAACATGCTAATGATATATCATTATATGCTCTGTTTTTTAATGCCAATTTCCTAAATGTCAATACTTCATTTGTTTGCTTTCAGTCCCTTTAATTTTTATCATTAAAAATTTTGCATGTTACAATCTCTTTTTCAAGTGTCTGATGATAGATTTTGACCTTTTGCTAGGAGATGGTGGAAGAGTCTGAATTCATGTTAAAAAGAAGCATTGCAAATAGAAACAAGCCCCATTTCCCTGAAGGCTATTAAATGACACCTTCCAGAAATCTCTGTCTGGTCCCTACAGAGTAATTAACATCAGTGATTTATTCTTAGCGGGCCATCATGGGGAAGGAAAAAAAAAACACATCTGACCTTCAGGTTTTTAGGTTTTGTAGTGGAATAGCTAGTAAAAGGAAGCTGGCAGTCTCTTAATAATATTTTGAATATGTGGCCAAGAATTTAAATCACTATAAATTTTCTATTTGTTCTGAGGTATCCTTAAAGGTAAATTACAAAGAGGAAGAATTGGGGGGTATTCAAAACACCAATAACTGTGTAGTCAATCGAAAAGAACACCAGTCAGAGTCAGCAAGACCAATTCCAAGGATCAGCTCTAGCCTGTTTCATTTGTAGACCTTTGGGAAGATCCATAAATTCTCTCTGCTTCCATTTTCTTATCTCTAAAATGAGGATAAAAATTTACTGTCTACTTCAAAGAGTTGTAAAGAAAAATGTTTTATAAACCACAAAGTTAAAAGGACTACGGTTTTGGCTAATAGGTTATAACACATCCAGAGTAAAATGTTTATTTGTAATTTGTACTTGGGGCATATGGTAGGTTATGGACATGTGTATGCATATTAGAAAGGAGTAGAGAAGAGGTAAGCCCTTAGACTATGGCACAGGTAGAATTTTAAGCTTTGTAGAGACTAGGGGAATGTTGCTCACCAAGAGACTTACCAGATAGGCAGCTGAAGCATAAAGGTTTCTTTATTTCATGTGTAAAGAAGACTATGTGAGGGTGACTTAGAAGCTGGCGGGTTTCGGGGACACATAAAAATACCCAGCATGGAGGCTTTTTGTCTCCTCAGTTTTGGAGGGGTTCCTCATGCTGCACCAACCATGAAGGTGGTGTCTATGAAGAGGGATGTGAGACAAGGGGAAGCCAGTGTTCACCACGACTAACAACACAGATCCTTGTTCAGTGTTCGAGAATTCTCTTAAAAAAAAACAAACTACTCTTATAACACTGGCTTGTATTTTGTTATCTATGAGGACCTCTTTTAGATAGAGCTGTAATAGATTTCTATAGATATTGTTAAAATGGCGATAGATATCCAGGCATCGGTGCAGCTTACATAAGTAACCAGACCTTGCAGAAGGTAGCAAAGCAAGGACAAGATTCTACCTTAACTCGAATACAATAAGATTATGGGAAAGGGAGAAGAGAGTAGTTAGAATGCCTCATTTGCATGTGGACAGGCTTCATGTCCTTTTGCAAATGGGCATACCCACAGCTGGAGATGAAATATTCTCTTATGCTGGTCAGAATTAATTTCCATTATTGAAAATGAGCAGCCTGTTGTTGGACACTCTTGGCAGCTCTACTACAGAGTCATTTAGCTAGCTAGCTATGTGCACATATATAGGTATACATGTGTGTATAGATGTGTACATGTATTTATATATGCACACATGGACCATACATGTAACTGCACACATTGTATAGATATGCATGAGTGTAGTTGTATGTTCATGTATTTAGGAATGCATGTGCATTGTGTATACATAGGTATGCATATACATGCACATGTTCATGTATCCCTATATGCATACAATGTTCCCATGCATGTAGCATGTATACCATACCCACATGTGTGCATACACACATGCATGTGTGGTTATACCATGTATATGTGCATGTAAGAGCACATGTCTATGTGGAGGTATGGTGGTGCTATGTACAGAGTGCTGGTTTTGGAGACAGGAAGACTCAGCTTCATGAGCTCAAATCCAGCCTCAAACACTAGCTCTGTGGCCTGGGAAAGTAACTTAGCCCTTTTTTTGTGTCAGTTTCTTTATCTTATGAGCTGGAAAAGGAAATGCAAACCACTCCTTTGGCAAGAAAGCTTCAAAGGGAGTCACAAAGAGTTGGACAGTACTGAATGACTGAAGCACAACTAACATAGAAGTATATAGATATCTATAGATAGACTGATATATTTCTAATTATATTTAATGTGTCTATAAATGTATATCTATCTATGGGTTTAGGTCTCTCATGAGGAAGGATGTGAGACAAGGGAAGGTTAGTATCCACTATGCCTAACAACACATATTCTTGTTCTTTGTTGGGCAACTCTATCTTTTGCAAGCTACGTAAACTTCTAACACTTGCTTGTGCCTGGTTAGTTATTTTCATGACACTCATGTCCCGATATCTTGTATCTCTACTTCTGTGTCATCCTCCCTCTCCACTCCCTCTTCCTTCCTTCTGTCATTTCTTTGTTTGTTTGTTTGTTTGTTTCTTTCTTTCTCTCTCTCTCTCTCTGTCTTTCTTTTTTCTTTGTTTGTTTCTTTCTTCCTAGCTTCCTTTGTTTCTTTCTTTTTCCTTGCTTCCTAGCTTCCTTGCTTCCTTGCTTCCTTGCTTCCTTCCTTCCTTCCCTCCTTCCTTCCTTCCCTCCTTCCTTCCTTCTTTCTTTCTTTCTTTCTTTCTTTCTTTCTTTCTTTCTTTCTTTCTTTCTTTCTTTCTTTCTTTCTTTCTTTCTTTCTTTCTTTCTTTCTTTCTTTCTTTCTTTCTTCTTTCTTTCTTTCTTTCTTTCTTTCTTTCTTTCTTTCTTTCTTTCTTCTTTCTTTCTTTCTTTCTTCCTTTCTTTCTTCCTTTCTTTCTCTTTCTTTCTTTCTTCTTTCTTTCTTTCTTTCTTTCTTTCTTTCTTTCTTCTTTCTTTCTTTCTTTCTTTCTTTCTTTCTTTTCTTTCTTTCTTTCTTTCTTTCTTTCTTCTTTCTTTCTTTCTTTCTTTCTTTCTTTCTTTCTTTCTTTCTTTCTTTCTTCTTTCTTTCTTTCTTTCTTTCTTCCTGCCTTCCTGCCTTCCTGCCTTCCTGCCTTCCTGCCTTCCTGCCTTCCTGCCTTCCTGCCTTCCTGCCTTCCTGCCTTTCTTTCCTTCCATCTTAGAATCAATACTATATAATAGTTCTAAGATAGAAGAGTGGTTTGGGCTAGACAATGGAGGTTAAGCAGCTTTTCCCAGGATCACAGAGCCAAGGTATGTCTGAAGCAAGATTTGAACCTCCCATCTCCAGACCTGACTAATCTGAGCCACCTAGTTGCACCATTTATAGAATCCTATCTGTAGATTTCTATTTGTAGATATCTATAGATTTATAGTTAGATCAATTTGTTCATATATTAAACTAGTCATTCTAACATCCATTTTCCCTTTTTTGGCATTATTATTGCATTTAACTTAAAATGGAATCTTACTGTTGCTTTACTAAACTTTTGGAATGTTTTCAAATATTTGCTAAAACTTTGGTATTCTTACTTCTTTAGTAGAAAAGACTTAGGGCAGAGTGCTCTGCCCTGGTAAATTGACTTTAAACTTGTTGTCTAGGTGCCTGGGGAGGAGATGGGAGATATGTTCTGGGTCTAATCTAGGGTAAAAAGTCAATTCTTTGGAAAGCTAATCTTGAATTCTCTTTTCTTTTAGTGCAGCTTAGGGCTAAAGGAGGAGGGCTAAGTGAACAGGTATGCAATTACTAGGCAAACATGACTTTCTGAAATTGAGGTGTGGGTGGCTACTTGCCTTACAATAACCTTAGCTTTGAAAAGAAGAAGTTTCTTTTTTCTTTTTAACTAATGTAGAAAAAAAATCAAGTATACTTCTTATGATATATTTTGTAGACTGGATCTATGAGAGTGTAGCTAACTACCAGATAGGAAACGTTCTCTACCAGTGCATACTGGCACTTGGTCCTTAATTTAACAACCTTAGAAAGTTGCTTGGAGCATTGAGATATTAAGTAACTTGCCCTGACACACAACCTTTATGAGGCAGGACTTCAATTCAGGTGTTCCTGGCTCCAAGGCTGGTTATCTATCCACTCTACTAAACTGTTTTCCCCAAATGTTGGCTTACTAAGAGCTACAATGACTTGAAGCTCTCCCACTTTGGAAGGAGAAACTAAGAACAGTAAAATATCAGCTGGTCAATATTTATATAATTAACTATGGAGTTTAATTAGATTTGCTCTATTTCAGCTTTTTGAAGGCAAGGATTGATTCTTTGTTGAGAAGCTTGGTGGTGCAGTTGTTAGAACCCTAGACCTGGAATGAGGAAGATCTGGATTCAAATTTCACTTCAGAGACTTTCTATGTGATTATAGGCAAGCCACGTTATCTCCTTTAGCCTCAATGTTCTATATTTTTAAAAATTTTATTTAATTGATTGATTTCGAGTAGTTTTCATGATTATAAAAATCATGTCATTTCCCTCTCCTCCCCATAACACCCTCCCATAGCCAAAGCTCAATTCTACTGGGTTTTACAAGTTACGTTGATCAAAACTTATTTCCATTTGTTGATATTTGCACTAGGATGATCATTTAGAGTCTACATCCCTAAACATATCCCCATCTACTCATGTTATCAAAGCATTGTTTTTCTTCTGTGTTTCTACTCCCACAGTTCTTCCTCTGAATATGGATAGTGTTCTTTCTCATAAGTCCTTCAGAATTGTCGTGGATTATTGCATTGCAACTTGTAGAGAAGTTCATTTTGTTCAATTGTACCACAGTGTATCAGTCTCTGTGTACAATGTTCTCCTGGTACTGTTCCTTTTGCTCTGCATCAGTTCCTGGAGGTTGTTCCAGTTTACATGGAATTCCTTTAGTTTATTATTCCTTTGAGCACAATAGTATTCCATCACCAACAGATAACACAATTTGTTCAGCCATTCCCCAATCAAAGGCATCCCCTCATTTTCCATTTTTTGCCACCACAAAGAGTGTAGCTATGAATACTCCTGTACAAGTCTTTTTCCTTATTACTCTTTGGGGTACAAACCCAGCAGTGCTATGGCTGGATCAAAAGGCAGATAGTCTTTTAGTGCCCTTTGGGCATCATTCCAAATTGCCTTCCAGAATGGTTGGATCAATTCACAACTCCACCAGCAATGCATTAAGGTCCCAATTTTACTACTTCCTTTCCAACATTTATTACTTTCCTTTGCTGTCAAGTTAGTCAATCTGCTGGATGTGAGGTAGTATCTCAGAGTTGTTTTGATTTGCATCTCTGATTATAAGAGATTTAGAACACTTTTTCATGTGCTTATTAATAGTTTTGATTTCTTTAACTGAAAATTGCCTATTTATGTCTCTTGCCCATTTAACAATTAGAGAATGGCTTGATTTTTTGGTACAATTGATTTAGCTCTGTATAAATTTGAGTAATTAGATGTTTGACAGAGGTTTTTGTTGTGAAGATTGTTGCCCAATTTGTTGCTTCACTTCTAATTTTGGTTGCATTGGTTTTGTTTATACAAAGTCTTTTTAATTTAATGTTTTCAAATTATTTATTTTATATTTTGTGATTTTTTTTCTAGCTCTTGCTTGGTTTTAAAATCTTTCCTTTCCCAAAGATCTGACAAGTATATTATTCTGTGCCTAATTTGCTTATAGTTTCCTTCTTTATATTTAGGTCATTCACCCATTGTGAGCTTATCTTGGTGTAGGGTGTGAGATGTTGATCCAAGCCTAATCTCTCCCATGTTGTCTTCTAATTTTCCCAGGAGTTTTTATCAAATAGTGGATTTTGGACCCCAAAGCTGGGATCTTTGGGATTATCATAAACTGTCTTGCTGAGGTCACTTACCCCAAATCTATTACACTGATCCTCCTTTCTGTCTCTTAGCCAGTACCAAATTCTTTTGATGACCATTCCTTTATAGTACAGTTTGAGATCTGGGACTGCAAGACTTCACATTTTCTTCATGATTTCCCTGGATATTCTTGATTTCTTTTCTTCCAAATGAAATTTGTTATGTTTTTTTTTCTAATTCAGTAAAAAAGTTTTTTTTTGGTAGTTTAATGGGTATGGCTCTAAATAAGTAAATTAATTTAGGTAGGGTCATCATTTTTATTATTCTAGCTTTTCCTTCCCTTGAGCAATCGACGTTTTTCCTATGGTTTAGATCTGGTTTTAACTGAGTGGAGAGTGTTCTGTAGTTGTGTTCATATAGTTCCTGTGTTTGTCTTGGCAGATAGATACCTAAGTATTTTATATTGTCTAGGGTGATTTTAAATGGAATTTCTCATTCTAATTCTTGCTGCTGACATGTGTTGGAAATATATAGAAATGCTGATGACTTATGTGGGTTTATTTTGTATCCTGCAACTTTGCTAAAGTTGTTGATTATTTTGACCAGCTTTTAGTTGATTCTCTAGGATTCTTTAAGTAGACCATGAAAACATCAAAGAGTGATAGCTTGGTCTCCTCATTGCCTATTTTAATACCTTCAATTTCTTTTTCTTCTCTAATTGATACTGCTAGTGTTTCTCCTAAAATGTTAAATAATAGAGTTTATAATGGGCATCTTTGTTTCTCTCCAGATTTTATTGGGAAAGCTTCTTGTGTATCCCCATAGCAGATGATGTTTGCTGATGGTTTTAGATTTATTATTTTTCGGAAAGGCCCTTCTATTCCTATGCTTTCTAGCATTTTTCAATAGGAATGAGTGTTGTATTTTGTCAAAGGCTTTTTCTGCATCTATTGGATAATCATGTGATTTTTGTTGATTTGCTTGTTAATATGATCAATTATGTGCATGGTTTTCCTAATATCGAACCATCTTTGCATTCCTGGTATAAATCCTACCTGGTCATAGTGAATAACTCTTGTGATCACTTGCTAGAGTCTTTTTGCTAGTATCCTATTTAAGATTTTTACATCTATGTTTATTAAGGAGATAGGTCTGTAGTTTTCTTTCTGTTTTTGACCTGCCTGGCTTTGGAATCAGTACCATATTTGTGTCATAGAAGGAATTTGGTAGAACTTGTTCTTTGCTTACTCTTTCAAATAGTTTATATAATATTGGGATTAGTTGTTCTTTGAATGTTTGATAGAATTCATTTGTGAACCCATCTGGTCCTGGGGATTTTTTCCTTAGGGTGTTCTTTGATGGCTTGCTCAATTTTTTTTTCTGATATGGGGTTGTTTAGGTATTCCATTTCTTCATCTATTAGTCTAGGCTATTTATATTTTTGTAATTATTCATCCATATCACATTGATTGCCATATTTATTGCCATATAATTGGGCATAATCATTTTTATTGATTGACTTAATTTCCTCTTCTTTAGAGGAGAGTTCTCCCTTTTCATCTTGGCTACTGTCAATTTGGTTTTCTTCTTTCATTTTTAAAATTAGATTGATGAGTACTTTGTCTATTTTATTTGTTTTTTCAAAGTACCAGCTTCTAGTCTTATTTATTAAATCAATAGTTCTTTGACTTTCAATTTTATTCATTTCTCCTTTGATTTTTAGGATCTCTAATTTAGTCTTCATTTGAGTTTTTTTAATTTGTTGACTTTCTAGTTTTTTTTTTAATTTGCATGTCTAATTCATTGAACTCTGCCCTCCCTAATTTGTTATTATATGAAATCAAGGTATGGAAGGGTTTTTCAGAGGTCTGAATTTTTGCTGCCTCTACTCTGCCATCTTGACTCCACTTCCTGAAGCTCAATAAGTAGTTTATATTGTCTAGGGTGATTTTAAATGGAATTTCTCTATTAACTATTGCTACTGAGATGAGTTTGATGTATATAGAAATGCTGATGATTTATGTTGATTATTTCCACTAGCTTTTTGGTGCATTTTCTAGGATTCTTTAAGTAGACCATCATATAATCTGCAAAGAGTGATAGCTTGGTTTCCTCATTAACTATTTTGATACCTACACTTTCTTTTTCTTCTCTAATTGTTACTGATAGTGTTTCTTGTAAAATCTTAAATAATAGAGGTGACAATGGGCATCCTTGTTTCACTCCTGATCTTATTGGGAAAACTTCTAGTTTATCCCCATTGCATGATACTTGCTGATGGTTTTAGATATCTACTACTTACTATTCTTAGGAAAGACCCTTCTATTACTATGCTTTCTAGTGTTTTCAATAGGAATGGGTGTTGCATTTTGTCAAAGGCCTTTTCTGCATCTGTTGAGATATTCATGTGATTTTTGTTAGTTTGCTTGCTGATATGTTCAATTATGTAGATGATTTTCCTAATATGAAGTCATCATTGCATTCCTGGTATAGATCCCACAGATCACAATGAATGACTCTTCTGATCACTTGCTAGAGTCTTTTTGCTAGTATTATATTTAAAATTTTTGCATCTATTAAGGAGATTTTTCTGTAGTTTTCTATCTCTATTTTTGACCTACCTGACTTTGGAATCAGTGCCATATATCTGTCATAGAAGGAATTTCATAGAACTCCTTCTTTGCTTATTCTGTCAAATAGTTTGTATAATATTGGGATTAACTGTTCTTTGAATGTTTGATAGAATTCATTTGTGAATCCATCTGGTCCTGGAGATTTTTTCTTAGGGAGTTCTTTGATGGCTTGTTCAATTTCTTTTTCTGACATGGGTTTTTTTGTTTTTTGTTTTTTTTTTTGGTATTCTATTTCCTCTTCTGTTAATCTAGGCAATTTATATTTTTGTAAAGATTCATCCATGTCACTTAGATTGTAATATTTATTGCCATATAATTGGGCAAAATAGTTTTTAATGATTGCCTTAATTTCCTCTTCTTTAGAGGTGAATTCTCCCTTTTCATCTTGGATACTGTTAATTTGGCTTTATATTTCCTTTTCTAAAATTAAATTGACCAGTACTTTGTCTATTTTATTTGTTTGTTTTCTTTCAAAATACCAGCTTCTAGTCTTATTTATTAATTCAATAGTTCTTTCACTTTCAATTTTATTATTTTCTCCTTTAATTTTTAGGATCTCTAATTTAGTTTTCAACTGGGGATTTTTAATTTGTTCCCTTTCAGGTTTTTTTGATTTGCATGCCCAATTCTTTGACCTCTGCCCTCCCTAAGTTGTTAATACATGAACTCAAGGATATAAACTTCCCCCTGAATACTGCCTTGTTTGTGTCCCATAGATTTTGAAAGGATGTCTCATCATTGTCATTTTCTTCAATAAAATTATTAATTATATGTATGATTTGTTCTTTAACTAATTTTGGAGAATCGTATTATTTAATTTCCAATTAATTTTTTATTTTCCTCTACATGTACCCTTACTTATTCTTTTTTTCACTGCATTGTGGTCTGAGAAGGTTGCCTTGATTATTTCTGCTTTTTTGCACTTGTTTGTCATAGTTTTATCCCCTAGGGAATGGTCAATCTTTGTGAATGTACCATGTGCTGCTGAAAAGGTATATTCCTTTTTGTCCCTATTTATTTTTCTCCACATATCTATTAACTCTACTTTTTCCAAGATTCAATTCATATCTCTTACCTCTTTCTTATTTATTTTTTGGTTTGATTTATCTAGATCTGATAGAGGAATGTTCAGATCTCCCACTAGTATTGTTTTGCTATCTATTTCCTTCTTTAACTCCAACTTCACTAATTTCTCCTTTAGAAATTTAGATGCTATACTATTTAGTGCATACATGTTGAATACTCATATTTCTTCATTGTCTATACTGCCTTTTATCATAATGTAATTAACTTCCCTATCTCTTTTAATCGGATCTATTTTTTATTTTGGCTTTGTCTGATATCATGATTGCAACTCCTGCTTTCTTTTTCTCAGTTGAAGCCCAACAGATTTTGCTCCAGCCATTGATCCTTATTCTGTGAGTGTCTACCTTCCAAATGTCTGTTTCTTCTAGACAACATAAAGTAGGATTTTGGTTTCTAATCCATTCTGCTATTTGCTTTTGTTTTATGGATGAGTTCATTCCATTCACATTCAGAGTTATGATAACCACCTCTGTATTCCCTGACATTTTGATATCCTCTCCTACTTCTGTCCTTTCTTCTTTCATTATATCCTTTTAAACCAGTGGTTTGCTTTTAATCAGTCCCCTTTGTTCCCACCCTTATTATTTACTTCCTTATTATATACATCCTTATTAATTACTTCCCTTTCCACCTCCTCACTTTTTGTTCCCTTCTCATTTTTATAGTCTATTAAGTTCCCTCCCCCCTCTTTTGCTCCTTTTGTGTACTCCCTGACTCACTGCTCCCCTTAGTTTTTCTTTTCTCACTTTCCCTATAGGGTAAAATAGAATTCTATACCCCAATGGATCTAGATGCTCTTCCCTCTCAGAACTGATTTCACTGAGAGTAAGGTTCATGTATTTCCTATTAGCACTCTTCCTCTCCTTCTTATGAGGGGAAGAATACTATTATATTCTTATTATATATTATCTTATTCCATCAAATTTTTCTTGGTGCCATCTTCTATTCCTCTCTTCCTTTTTCTTTTCTTTTTTATATATCATCTTAGACCACTTATTATCCTAATTTTACCTATGAATGATTCTACTAATTACTATAATAGTGAATATAATATTTGAGAGTTACAAATAACATTTCCCCATATATCAATAATTTGATCTTATTGAAGCACTTAAAGAATACAATTTAAATAAAATAATTTCACCCCCTTTCTCTTTCTTATTTACCTTTTCATGTTTCTCTTGATTTTTGTGTTTGGATATCAAACTATCCATTTGAGTTCTGGTATTTTCTTTACAAATACTTGGAAATCTTCTATTTTGTTGAATGCCCATACTTTCCCCTGGAAGTATAAAGTAAGTTTTGATGGGTAGGTGATCCTTGCTTGAAAACCCAATTCTCTTGCCTTTCTGAATATCATATCCCAACCCTTGTAGTTCTTTAGTGTGGAAGCTGATAGATCTTGTGTGATCCTGATTATTGCTCCTTGACATCTTAATTTTATGTTTTTAGTTTCTTGTAAATTTTTTCCCTTAGCTTGGAAGCTCTAAAATTTGGCAATTGCATTCCTGGGGGTTGTCTTTTGAGGATTTGGTTTAAAGGGTGTTCTATGAACTCTTTCAACGTCTATTTTGCCCTCTTGTTCAAGAAATCTGGGCAGTTTTCTTGGATAATTTCTTGTAGCATGATGTCAATGTTTCTGTTTATTTTTGACTTTCTGGTAGAATAATATTTCTGGTAGAATAATAATTCTCAAATTGTCTCTTCTAGACCTGTTTTCTTGGTCAGTCATCTTCTCAATGAGATATTTCATGTTTCCTTATATTTTGTTAATTGTTTGATTTTGCTTTATTAATTCTTGTTGTTTTTCAAGAATATTGGCTTCTAATTGCCCAATTCTGATCTTTAAAGCCTGGTTTTCTGCTATACTATTTTGATTTTCCTTTTTTGGTTTGGTCTCTCCTGCTTTTCATGCCTTCCAGCTGTTTAATTTTGATCTCTAATTTATTTATCATTTCATTTGATTTCTGGGCTTTTTTCTCCAATTGGAAGTTCCTGTCTTTTAAACTGCTATTTTCTTTTTTGAACTATTTCCCACTTTTCTTGCAAATATTCTTCCATCTTTTTAATAAGCTTTGATTTAATTTCTTCAATAGCTTTTGGCCAATTTCCATTTGCTGCCTATGTGTGGGTTTAGTGATCTGTTCATACTCCTCCAATATTTGTTTTATTTTGGTTGTTAAACCCTTACTCCCACCTTAGAAACAGTCCTGTATATTGTTGTTGGGAATTTGTTTTTCCTGGGCATTGTTTGCCATCACTATGCTAGTTTTTCCTTCCCTTTCCAGTCAGAAGTCTGAGAGAGGAGGGCAGGCTCTCTGTGTATGGAGCTAAGGAGTGAGGTTTTTGCCTTAGGCCACTTCTCAAGTCTCTGGAGCTTCTCCTTTTTGCAGCCCTTCTCTACACTATATCTGTGCCCATGGTCTGAGCTCTCCTGCCTGTTGGGGTCTCAAGACTAGCTTCTCTCAGGGGTAGGTCTTTCATGGTCTTAGTCAGCTGCCAAGGACCTAGAGGTGCCCCTTGCTTGCTCAGTGATTCTAGTGTTCACTGGTTCTAAGTCTAGTGCACTGTCTCTGTAGGTTGGGTAGGGGAGGATAGATCAGCTTGTGTTTTGGTGGAAGCTATTTCACCCCCTTATAGTGTGTAAATGCCCAAATCCCCCATACCTACTGTAGTGTCCCTTCATTGATCTGAATTTGTTTTTGTTTTTGTGTTTTTGTTTTTTGGTCTTTTGAGGTATTCTATATCGGTAGGCAATGAGCAAAGGTAGATTCCTGTGATTAAACTGCAGCCATGCTTACCAAGAAATTCCACCTCAAAGTTTGTAAGTGTTAAATGGTAATAATAATAGCAGCTCCCTCCCAAAGCTCTTATGAAAAGTGAGAAAATATTTGTAAAGCATTTTGCACAATGCCTAGCATAAAATATGTCCTTAAGAAATGCTTATTGACTCATTGTAAACAGATTGTATACTTTATCCTCACTTATTTTAGTCTTCTGTAAAAATATCTATAAAATTAGGAGGTAGCTAGATGATAGCTAGATGGTCTAATGGATAGAGCAATGATTGGATTTGAAGTCAGGAAACTCAGAGTTCAAATCTTGCTTTAGGCACTACTTGCGAACTGTATAATCATGGACAAGTCACTGAACCTCTTTCTGTCTCAGGTTTCTCAACTGCAAAATGAGTATAATAGTGCTTAATTCATAAGGAACAAATGAGATATTATTGGAAAGCTCTCTGTAGACTTTAAGGTACTATATAAATGCTATTATTATTATTATCATTATCATTATCATTATTATTATTAGCAAGAGTTGTACCTAGACTGGAATAATCCATTGTATTTTCAGAATTAGATTCAATGCAAATGTATATAGGAATGAATGTGTGTGTGTGTGTGTGTGTGTGTGTGTGTGTGTGTGTGTGTGTGAATTCCACATAATTCTGTCCATATAGGCAGGTACAACCTCTGTTAACTTGGGTTACAGCTGAAATTACAAGCTAATAATAGGGATGAGTGAAGGTAAAATACTTTAATTAGTGTTTCATTAATTCATGAGGCAATCGGCCTCAGTTCCAAATCTGTTTAATACCAACAGCTTGTATTAAGGAAGATTTATTTAGGAAGGATTTAAGATTGCTTATTTAGGAAGATTTTGGAATCTTTCTAATCATAAAATGTGCAAGTCCACATAAGTCATGATTCTTTCATCTTTGGATTGAATATGAGGCTTATGTGAATCTTTAGCAGTGAGTTACAGACTTTCAAAAATGGGAAAAAATTAGAGGCCTTGATGAACAGTCAGAACAGCTATCCTCCCATTGTTTATAGTTTATATCATATACCTTGGAGAATTTTATATGGTTTCCATTCTTTTTCAGATTGCTAAATGTATTTCTTTATGTGGTATAAGAATTCAAGGATTTGGAATATGTTCCCTGGAACATATTGGGTTATGCTTTGACTTTTATAATAGATAAAATGTTATTTTTCACATTATATAACTAACAACTTTTATCACAAATCTCTTTATATTACAAATTAGTAAGGAGATTCCTGGAAAAATAAAACAAACCATATAGCCATTTGAATTGAGCATTAGGCTATCCTCAAATATTTTAAGGAAAGTAAATTTATTTTGTTCTGAAAAGGAGACTGACAGAACCACATGAATGTAGAATTATTTACCAATAGTAGATAGTAACCTTCTTGCGGTTAGGGAGTATATCATGTTCATCAAGCAGCTATCCAACTAACATTTGCTTATTATTTGGGTAGAAATAGACAACAATTGATTTTATCAGATGAAATCTTATGTGAAATCCTTTGCCAACAGCAATTAGCAATCTACTTGCCAACCAAAGCTATAATTCTGGTGGTAAAACCAAGATTTTTTTTGAGACAGTGAATTCTGAGGCTCCAAATTTAGATGGCTATCTTTTGCTTTCCTCTCCCAGCAGAGAAACCATAAAATTTATCACCTAATTAGCAAGAATAATTAATTGAGATAGGGAGGTACCAGATTAAACATTGGGATGAGAAACTTCCTCACTTGTACCCAACTCAAAAGTTCTTTTCCTTAGTATTCTCATGCTAATATTCAGGGGATTTTATTTCAACCTCATAGTCTGGGGTACATTTTCCAAGTTTGAAATTAAAAGATTAAGTCCTAAGGGTAGGGGGGGGCTAGGTTTTTTGCATTCTTATAATATCTCAGATAATATTTGAACATTTGTATTTTGGAGTGAAGATATGCTTTCTGCACTGTTCCTTGCATAGGGAATTGTAGTGACAATTTATATGGACTTCATAAGCTCTTAATATTTAGAGTTTAAATGGATTTTAGCAATCATCTTATTAAAGGAGAAACTAAAGGATCCTAGAAACAGTAAATATAAAAGATGGAAGGGACCTCAGAGGCTATCTTGATTAACCCTTCATTTTTGTTGTTTACACATTTCACTCATGTAGACTCTTCATCAACCCATTGTGCTTTTCTTGGCAAATATACTGTAGTGGTTGGCCATTTCCTTCTCCAACTTATTTTACAGATGAGGAAATGGGAAAATAGGGTTATGTGACTTGCCCAGAGTCACACACCTAGTTTGTTGTATGAAACTAGAATTGAACTATTCATTTTATAGATGAAGAAACTAAGGACTAGCAAGGTCAAGTGACTAGCCTAAGGCAATATAGGTAGTAATCATGAGATGGGATTTGAAAAGTGGTCTTTTGATCTTCAGATCCAGTGTTCTTTATACTGTCCCACATTGTTTTCTTTCAATTGATTGATGAGGAAGTGAAGAAAAGAGAGGTTAAGTTACTTGTTGAGGCCACAGAAGCAGTAATTAATAGTGGTAAAATCTGAAATTCACTTGTCTGATTACAAATCCAGAGACCTTATATTATGTCATGCTTCCTCTCCTCTGTGTTTAGCCTTGTTCCTTAGCAATGTCTCAGAAGACAACACAATTTCCTGAAATGTTGTAACAGGACTTGGTTTGTGGCAGTAGATCATTAAGGGCAGTAACCCCCAGTGTGGACTATGTGACTGATTCACACACCTGCACACTGAGACTGGCCCTGCCGTGCTAGTGGTACCCAGGTTATTGGGGAGTGATTCTTCCTTTCTCCTTTTCATCTATGTTTTCTTCTTTTGTCTTCTCTCCTATTCTTCCTCCTCATTTCTCCCTCCCTCTCTCTCTCCCTATGACTCCTTACCTCTCTTTTATCTTTCTTCTCTCTCTTCCTCTCTGCCTCCTCCATGCCACTCCCTCCTAGCAGTATCTTTCTAGGACATCTTTCTCACTCTGTTTCTCCTCCACCCTACCATCTCCCTTTTTCAATATTTGCTTATTTGCCTTGCTCTGATGTTCTGATCTCTACTGCTTCTCTTTTCCTAGGCTGACTCTTGTATTATAGTGGCTTTTCTCTAGGGTTTAGAGTCCATTTCAGCTATTTGATCATCAGTTTTTGATCAGTATCAAATCTAGCCCAATGCTAAAGCCCTGGAGGTGGCATGTACAGGCCTGGATTTGATACTTAGCTGGTTATTTTGATTTTTCTACTTTGACATTCCGCCATAAATCTTGATATTGGCTTAGAATAATGCTTGGCAAACAGCAGGTGCTTAATGAGTGTTTATTAACTGATTGTTTTCTGATTCTTACTTTGCAACTCCCATTTCTTGTAGTTACTCATTTCTAGTCCCTGGCAACTTGCTCTTCCACTGGTGTACCCTGGGGCCAAGTGTTCCCTTCCCTGGTTGAACTAATCGCTATACCTATGTAACTCACATTTCTCCTTTTCTCCACTCATCTCTTCCTTATAGCTTTTAATATTTTATATGTTCTTACATTCTCAGAACAGACATGATTCTAATGAAACCAGAAAGATAGAAATTCTCAGTCCTAGAACCTTAGCCTTTTCTAATAAGTTTGCTCTTTATATCTATATAGTAAGCAATGTAACATTTTAAAATTAAATTTCTTAAGGTCAGCGAAATGCCATTGTTTTGACAATCGGCAGTGATCACAAACCTCTGGGTCCAGATGGCTGGCTATTTACTGGCAATGCTGCATTGATAAATTCATCAATTAGATAGACATTAATATCTCATCCTTTAAGATTCCAAGCACAGCCTGACCTCCCCAGAGTGGGGTGATATCTTGCTCAAACCCTTGTGCATGCTTGCTGAATATTACAATGCTCTTGGAGCAGGTTCATCTATCATAGAACCTGTCGGGCATTTTCATTTGCTGAACCTCCTCAAATTTGTAAAAACTGGATTTCACAAGAATGCTTGAGTAGACACAATCTATGTACCTAAGTTTTGTTTCACAAATGAAAAATGTGGCCCAGAAGAGACAAAGGATATATAGGAGAAGTTGAATGCCGATTTATATCTCTCCACGGTATTTTCCAAATTTGTAACTTGGGGGCTTATCTTTGACTCTTCTCTCTCTCTCTCTCTCTCTCTCTCTCTCTCTCTCTCTCTCTCTCTCTCTCTCTCTCTCTCTCTCTCTCTCTCTCTCTCTCTCTCACTTCTCTTTAAAAAGCCTTTACTTTAGGTCTTCATAACAACTCTAGGCAAATGTGATTAAGTGATGTGGCCAGGGTCACATAGCTTATAAGTGTCTGAGGAAAGAATTGAATCCGGTTCCTACTGACTTCAGATCTGGTATTCTAATCACTACATACAATGCAATCACTACATCTAAATCATTAAACTCTACACTAAGCCACTTAGCTGCCCCCTTGTTTCTTTTTTTGAATTTTATTTAATTGATTAATTAAGAAAAAACTTCCATAGTTACATGATCCATGTTCTTTCCCTCTCCTCCTCCCACCCCCCTCCCTTAGCCAATGTGCAATTCCACTGGGTTTTACATGTGTCATTGATCAAGACCTATTTCCATATTATTGATAATTGCACTAGGGCGATTGATTAGAGTCTACATTCCCAATCATATCCCCATTGACCCATGTGATCAAGCAGCTGTTTTTCTTCTGTGTTTCTACTCCCACAGTTCTTCCTTTGAATATGGATAGTGTTCTTTCTCATAAATCTCTCAGAATTGTCCTGGATTATTGCATTGCAACTTGTAGAGAAGTCCATTTTGTTCAATTGTACCACTGTGTATCAGTCTCTGTGTACAATGTTCTGCTGGTACTGCTCCTTTTGCTCTACATCAATTCCTGGAGGTTGTTCCAGTCCCCATGGAATTCCTCCAGTTCATTATTCCTTTGAGCACAATAGTATTCCATCACCAACAGATACCACAAATTTTTTAGCCATTCCCCAATCAAAGGGCATCCCCTCATTTTCCATTTTTTTGCCACCACAAAGAGCACAGCTATAAATACTTTTGTACAAGTCTTTTTTCCTTATCTCCTTCAGGTATAAACCCATCAAAGGACAGGCAGTCTTTTAAATCCCTTTTGCCCCCTTTCTTCTTAATGTCAATCAATAACTAAATCCTGTTCTTTCTAGCTCTGAAAAGATTCCAGTTTACCCAGCCTATTTCTATTTCCAATACTAGAGTTTTTGGACAGACCCTCATTATGATGCATTAGCAACTACTCTAATAATTTCTTTAATTCATTCTTCATGCTAAAATTTGCTGCCACTAAACTCAACTTCATTTTGCATTGTTCTAGTCAAGTCATTCATTTACTCAAAAATCTTCATTGGCTTTCTGCTACTTATTAAGTAAAGTTTAAACTCCTCTGCTGAGTATTCAAAACCCTGCACCATTTCAGAAAGACCTGGAAAGACCTAGATGCAGAGTGAAATTAGCAGAACAAGGAGAACATTTTACATAATAAATGAAACATAATAGTAAGATCAAATATGATAGACTTTGCTATTAACAGTAATACAGTGATCCAGGACAATTCTGAGGGATTTATGGCACAGAAGGCTATCTACCTCAAGTAAAAGAACCTATTAGAGTAGGTATGCAGACCATATGATTTAACACTTGTTTAGTTGGGTACATGTTTTGGGGTTTTGGTTTTATATTCACTTACAAAAATGAATAATATGGAAATGTGCTTTGTTTGATAATACATGTATAACCCAGATTGAATTGCTTGTCACTTCCATGTGGGGGAAAGGAAGATGGGAGGGAGAATATATGAATCATATAACTGAAAAACTTATGTGGAAATTTGTTATTAAAATAAAATGAAATAAAATACAGAGCCCTCCACCATCCAACACCATTCTTTTTTTTTTACCTTTTCTTATATTACTTCCTTCCATATATGTTCTACCACAAGCAGAGGGATAATTCTATATTCCTAGAGCAAACTGAACTGTTATTACCCTGCCTTTTCTCAAGCTATTTTTAGGGCCTGGAATGCTCTTTCTAGCCCTTTTCTTTGCTGCTTAAAATCATACACAGAAACTTTACAGAAATGCTACTCCTAACTCCCTGAAGCCTTCTCTTTTTTTGCCTTTTTGGTGAAATAACCTCCTTTCTCTGTATTTATGTAAAGCATCATTTTGTAAATTTAATGCATTTTGGGTGTCCATTGTTGATGTAGGGAAGTCTTGTTAAAGAAACTCTATCTACCAATGCATAATAGAAACCCCTTTACAATTGTAAGCCTTAGAGATTTGCCCTTTGGGAGCTGTCCAGCGGTCTCCCTGAGGGTGAGGACTCCCTCCATCTAGATGTGACAATCTGGTCAAGTAATGGAGATCAGAAGCACTATGTGCTCAGGCCCACATGCTTAGGAATCACACAGTGTTCTGCCATAGCAAGGAGGTTCATTTATTATATAGGCTGGTCATTACATACTTCTTTGGCACACAATCAATTTTCTATATATGAGTTTCCATAATACTTAACAACAGACTCATAACCTAAAGAGATAGTCAGCGAAACATTGTTGCTATAGATGAATGACATAGACAGGGTGATATAGAGGTTAGTTCTCCCTGACCTAGGAGAATCATTGTTACTTTTGGTCAGCTTTTATAATAAATCACAATTACTTAGGAGAAGGGTAACAAAACATTTTGTAGCTAGGTGCAAGGTTTGAGAGCAATTTAATGTCAGACCAGATTTGGGGTTTTCCTCAATTTACAAGTTCTGTTTTTCTTGTGTTACTTTAAAGCACCTGGCAATGTTACCTGGTTTCTGTCCATCAACAAATCATTGGAGTGTGATAACTGTAAGGAAAGATTTATTATGGTGCTCAAGCATTTGGCCAATGTTTATTGTGGGGCTTTGAAGCAAATCTGTGCTTGAGTAAGAGAAAGGAGGAGTAATGGGCAATAATCTTTGGGCTTTAATTCTGTAAATGCAATCTTTTGGGATAATAATCTAGGGGGATTAAAGTGGGATATATATATATATATATGTATATGTATATACATATATATGTATTGATCCTAAGTATTTGCTCTCATATTATTTCTCCTGTATTGGGGGAGAGAATAATAATCATAACAAGTCCATTAGTTGGGAAAGTTGGAGAGCAAGAAGTCACAGAAGGGGGTCAATGGGGGAGGGGTTTGTTCTCGGAGGGGGGGCTGCCTTGCAGCTCCCATTTCCCAAACTATGACCTTGTCAGCTGGGGGGGGGGGTCTGTTGGCTCCCCACATTTGCCTACAATCCTGATAGATGACTTGTCCAGGTTTGCACAGTGGCAGCATTTGAACCAAGATCCTCTTGATTGAAAGATCATATCTTTATCTACAACTACATGATGCTTCTCCTGCAATTACCATGCAATATTGTATATTATATATATTTATATTTGTATCTTGACCCTCTGTTATATTTAAATTTTTTCACATTATTATTTTTTGAATATTTTTCAATGGTGACATGATTCAGGTTCTCTCCCTCCCTTCTTCCCTCCCCTCTCCTGGAGCTGACAAGCAATTCCACTAGTTTATACATGTCTTATTACTCAAAACCTATTTTCATATCATTCATATTTGTACTAGAGTAATCTTTTAAAAACCACAACTCTGAATCATATACCCATATAAGTACCTCTATTAGAGTATAAACTTTCTGAGGGCAGATTTCTTATCTAAGACAACTTTTTATTTCCCACAGTGCTTGGCAGCACTCTTTACTCAAGAGGTACTTAATGGTATTTGTGATTGCGATAATTACATTAGATATTACTCTTTTGTCCACTGAGTTCCTTATTTTCATTTTTTCTTTGTGATAACTTTCATAGATATTTCTATAGAAAACTATTCCTTTCAATAATGATAATAGATTATTCTCGGTGTATGGAAAACATTCGACTTGGGGGCCATGAGGGACTATAAAAAGCTCCATCCAGTATTTTACTTGCTTAGATTGATGCTGGCATTTGTATTCTTCTTCCATAATTCCAGATCAGTATTCTTTTTCCTACACCAGCAACCTTCTTTCCTAAAACTAGCAGGGAGATAGGTTTCAACTCATTGTATAGAAAAACTTCCTAACAAATTGAGTAGGTCAGAAAGTAAAAGCCATGGGAGATAGTGTGTTCCCATCACCAAGGGAAGACAGATGGCCAGTTGTTGGGGATATGTGAGAGGTTTATTATTATTATTATTTTTGCTCAAGCATGGCTGGGATTTAAGCTCTGGCATTCTTTTTCAGTTCCGTGATGCTTGTTCTGGCTCTTTCTGAGCAGCACCTATTCACCTGATTTCCATTTTTTAAAAATGGTGTATCTTTGCCAGAATAGCTGTCTAGGACCAAGCAAGGCACTCTGTGTTCCTCAGACCAATGAGGAGCTGACTGGATTATTGTGGTACTGACTGAATGTACACAGTTGGTCTTATGAGCCCTTGTTATATGAATTTGGCTGAACTAATTGGGCACAGACAATAATTATCCCGACGAAACTAGGTTAACATTGTACTTTAGGAAGAATGACTTCAAAACACACTAAACAATGTCCCTAATTTAATTGGAAAACACCTAAGCAGGTCTATATGCTTTCTCAGCTCAAAAATTGCTAAATGAAATGAAGATTTCACATTTCATAACCCTCTAGTTTCTTCTCTTGTTTTTGGCTCCACTACTTTTAGTCTGTGTAGACGAAAATTTCATTCCTATTGATTGTTTTGTGTGGGTGGACTTGGTGGGAGGACATTTTTATCGACTAAATGAAAGATATGCTTCTATGAAAGAGTTGTCATCTGTTATCCTAAAATAGCAATACCACATTATCCAGGTAGCAGAAAGGCAAAATCTTGTTCTCTCCAGACAGCTGTGGAAGAATATTATCTCCATAGTAATGCAAACTGCTTTAGTTTAAGCAGCCTCTTTATAGAACACAGATGTATACACATAGGTAAACAGAGGCATCACATGTGTGCTGCTCCATTTTGAATTATTGATGGCTAAGCCAAGCAATTGCCTGCATAAAAACAACTATAGGGGGCATCTGGGTAGCTCAGTGGATTGAGAGCCAGGCTCAGAGATGGGAGGTCCTGGGTTCAAATATGGCCTTAGACACTTCCTAGCTGTGTGACCCTAGGCAATTCACTTGACCCTCATTGACTAGCCCTTACCCCTCTTCTGCCTTAGAACCAATACGCAGTATTGATTCTAAGATGGAAGGTAAGGTTTTTTTGTTTTTTTTTTTAAAGCAACTACAGTGTTTATGATGGTAAAACCATTCAGAGATTATACCTTTGAAACTGCTGGATAAAATATGACAGATCTGGTAGGACCAAGAAAATTAAATCTTTTCCTCAAGAATCTATAAAATGCACAGTGCCCATCAGTTTCATTGAATCATAATAAAGGGGCCTGACAGAATGGTCTTGAATTTCCAAGGAATTTACAGACCCAAACCAAGTAGGGAGGGATATTAAAGTAGGCTTCCTCTAGGGGATACTGAATAATCAAATTACAGGTTTCAGATATGTTAATT
This sequence comes from Monodelphis domestica, assembly GCF_027887165.1. Lineage (NCBI taxonomy): Eukaryota > Metazoa > Chordata > Mammalia > Didelphimorphia > Didelphidae > Monodelphis > Monodelphis domestica. The sequence continues at coordinate 269,032,488 of NC_077229.1, forward strand.
ACAAGCAAGGAAGCCATTGCATTTGCTTTTCAAGAAAATGGAATTATCTTTTTTGTTCCCTTTTTAGTAATCGACTTAAATTTGACTGAAATCACATAATAGAGTAAATGGTATCTCTATTGGGGCAAAACAGTTGCCTGTCCTGCCATGAGGGTGAGTGGGTGAATAGAGCAAATTATTAGAAAACCACTGCACGTCTTCATATTTTATTACTTATTTTCTTTGGGCTAAATAAAATACTGTTCAAAGAAGCCATGCAATTTGTCTTACTCTTAATCAATATGAGTTTTTATGAATTTGTTAAAGATATCTAGACTGATTTGTTCAATTTATGTAGTCAGATTATGCCAATACTATTTCCATTAAACATTTCTTCTAAACATCATTATATTAGGGATCCAGAAAAAAAGAGGGATGTAAACATTTTATCTATTTTGAGTTTTGGGCCCTTGGATACGGGCCTATTTAGTTGTAAAACATATGGTCTCTGAATTCTCCAATTCTGCTCTTTAACAAGTCATTTATTGCCACCAAAATGACTAACCCTCTCTGTAACAGTGAGATGAAGTCACACATTTAATGGGGGGCAGCTTCATTTCCCTTTCTACAGGGCAATGTGAAGATTGGTCAATTAACACCAAAGTTAAGGAGACAGATATTAATCATAAGAGCTAGCATTTATATAGCACTCTAAGATTTGCAAAATGCTTCAAACATATTATCTCATTTCATCCTCAATGCAACTTTGGGAAGTAGCTGCTATTATTATTCATTACAAAAAATTACAAATGAGAAAACTGAGACAGTCAAGGATTGTGACACTTAGGTTCATACAGCTCAAAAGTTTTTTAGACAGATTTGAACTTAGCTTTTTCTGACTCCAAGTCCAGTGTTCTGTACCAGCTACCTGACAGATGTTTAACCTCAGGTCAATGCATCAGCCTAACTCAGGATAGAACAAAACGTCTTTGTCTTTACCTTCACCTCCCCCTCCCAAGGACTTCTGACTTTGGGTCTTAATTTGTTCAGTTGTGTCTCCAAAAAACTGGTAACTGGTTCAGTACTGCGTTACCTTCAGAGGAGTCTCAGGAAGTCAGAATTTTAGCCCTATTTTGGATTTATTCTGGGCTAATCTGAGATGAGTTCACAAGGGGTCCAGTTTGATCTTGCCTTGGAAAAATCATCAATTGACCCAATAACCCAAGTCAGAATTGGAATGTTTGTAGGAAAAGTCCTTTAAACTAGACCAAATCACAACAGGGATAGTTGATACTGACCAGACATTTTGAGAAAGATACAAACTATAGGACCTTGTCTCTGAAGTGTGCTTTGAAGCTGATAGACTCACCTGGTATCTCCATGATCCAAATGCACACCTTAATGATTTTCACATGGTGTGGAAGAACATAAAAATGTAGATATCTGTTCATTTTGATTGCCAATATGATTATGAGAAAATGCATGTGCATGAACTATACTGCTTTTTTGAGGTTGCTTTTTAATTTGTTTCTTATAATAGAGAAATTTCTTAATTTTTCTCCAAGAATCTCACCTGTTCATTGGTAGATATAAGCAGTTTCCACAAGAGAAACACTGAAAATTAGCTCTGGCATTTTTGTTAGAACCAATAGGATCATGACACTAATTTATTTAGAATATTCCCTCTTGGTATTTGCATGGACTATTTCAGACTATTTGTGAACCTAAATGGTGGAACTTGATAAGTTACCCTTCAGAGTATCATTGAATTAAAAAAGAAAAAGAACCTTAGGTATCATCCCATCTTTCTCTTCATTTTACAGGTCCTGGGATTTAGAATTGGAAGGGACCTTAGAAATCAACTAGTTCAACACCTTCATTTTGCAAATGAGAAAACTTAGCCTTGGAAAGGAGAAGCTCTGTGGCTAAGGTAACAGAAAATAGTCAGTATTTGAAACCAGGTCCTCAGATTCTTCATTCTAGTCTACCCCGACATTTCAAGGTTAACACTGGGCAAAGCATAAGGGACCTCTCAGTTAATGAAAAATAATACTTTTTAAAAATATAGTTTTTGAGGTGGAAGAAATTTCTGTAGGCATTTAAACACAAACAAAAAAAAATATCCACAATAACATACTTAGCAGGTGGTTAGCCAACCTTCATTTGATTACCTCTGATAAGGAAAGTGTAGGAACTGCAGAGCCAGCCCACTCCATTTATGGAAATTCTATCCCCCCTCCTAACATCAATTCTAACATTTTCCTTTTTACAGCTTTTATATATTGATTCTGCTTCTGCCCTCAGTGGCCAAAGAGAGCGTATCTCATCTTTATTTCATTTTATAACAGAAATCTGAAGGGTACTCTTTTCCAGGTTAAATGTCCCCAGTTCCTTCAACCAATTCACATATGATATCACTTGAGTCCCTTCATCATCTTAGCTATCCTTCCCTATAGACTTTCAAGCACATCAAAATCCTTCTTTAATATATTTCCCTGAATTAAACACTATATTCCAGATTTGGTCTGATGAGGGCAGAGTATGATGGAACTATCACCTCCTTATTCCTGGAAGGTTTGATTCTCAATGCAATCATTTCATTAGATTTTTTTTGTAGTTGACAAGTCAGTCAAACAAGCTTGTTGAGTTTATGTTCCACAGATGAATTGCCAACTAAGCATGCCTCTCTCATTTTGTATTTGGGATGCCAATTGTAAAACACATTTTAAAGACTTCTCTTTATCTCTATTATATTTAATCTTAAAAGATTAATCCCAAAGTTATGATGTTTGTGATGTTTCTGGACTTTTGTTGTTACCCTTTATGTCAACTCTCTTTACCTTATTCAAATTTCATAAAGATAATATCTGTGCCTTTATCCATATTATTGTTAAAAAGATACATAGCCCAAGCTCAAGCAGAGATTCTGACATACTCTAATGTCATACTCCTTACAAGATGACATGAAATCATTAGGCTTACTATTTTAATTTATCCAACTAGTTGTGAATTCATATTTATTATACTGTCAACTGGCTCAGTGGTGTCAAATTCAAATAGGATTAGGGAACACTAAACTGTACATAACTATTTCTGTAGCTTAGAAAATCACATACAAACAGTATCTTTGTCCTATTGTATTTTTGTTTATTTTATTAAATACTTCTGAATTACATTTTAATCCAGTTCAGCTATGTGGAGGAACATGGCCTTTGTTTGACACTTATGATCTAGCTCATCTCTTTGTATTTTCCAGAAGAGCAGCATTAGGTCTTTATCAAATGTTTTGCTAGAATCTAGGTAAACTATGTCTATTATAAGTTTAGTAACCATAACAAAAAATATGATATAAATTTAGAATCATTCTAGAATTTTATCTCTCCCCCATAATTTGAAGTTAAATTAATTTATACTTTAAAGACTTTAATCTTTTTTTTTTTTTTTACCTTTTCCAGTTTTGTGGTATTTCTTCCATTTTCCATGACCTTTCAAATGTTGCAGAAAATTGGATCAGCAGTCATCACTGGCAGTTCCTTTGGTTTTCAACAATGTCGTTTATATGTATGAGGTGACTGGAATTCACCTACAGCTACTTTTGTTCAATGTTTTTTCAGTTGTATCTGACTCTTTGTGATCCTATTTGGGTTTTTCTTGGCAAAAATACTGAAATGGTTGGCCATTTCCTTCTCCAGCTCACTTTGTAGATAAGGAAACTGGAGGCAAATAGGGTTAAGTGACTTGCCCAGGGTTCACACAGCTAGTAAATCTCTGAAGCTAGATTTTATCTCAGGAAGGTGAGTCTACCAGAGCCAAGACCTGGCATTCTATTCACTGTGTCACAACAATGCCCTAAAGATACTGGAGTATCTTTACTATTTTTCTATTCCCTTTTTTAGTGGATTAATAAACAGATAGATGTTCAGTGATCTGCCTAGTGCCACACATCTAGTAAGTATCTGAGGCTGAATATGAACTCAGATCTTCCTGTCTCTAGGCCCAGGGTTCTATCCACTGAGCTATTATATTGGGTATTGTGTTAAGGGGAGTTCATCCCTTCCCTTCTGGATTGCTGACCAGGTCTGTCAACATTTTTCAAATATCACACTTGTGCCAGGGTTGCACCTGTGAACATTTGTGAATGTCCTGAATTTCAATATAAGAAAGGGGGCAGGCGTTTTCAGGGTTTTTGGATGGACTCTGGCAAAGAGAGACAGGTAACAAGAGAGAGGAAGATGTTTGGAAACTAGGAGACATGTGGTCTGAGAATTTAGAATAAGAAAGATATTTAACTCTGTACTGATCTACATTTTCTTTTAATAAACATTGTGAAAAACAATAACTGGTAAATATATTAATTTTAGATATAACAGTATACACTCTCTGCCAGATGATTTAGTTCTTTTATCTCTAGTGCAAAGATCATTTTCATTGTCACAGAAAACAGAAATAAGATTTGAGAAATTCTCTCTTTTCTCTGTTGTAGTTATTATCATCTCATGTACAACTATTAATAATCCAATACTTTCTCTGATTTATCTCTTTTCCTTAATATATATTTAAAAAACCCAGTAAACCTCAAATCTCTTTTGTTGACCTCAACTTTTCTGGACAATCTTGACTGATTAAGAGCTTTTTCATTCTTAACACTAATTAAGTCATATATTCTTTCTGATTACCTGTTTTTGTTTCCATCTTCTCTACATATCTTTAAAATATAATTTTGTTTGTGAATTCTTTGACTCTTTGGTCTCCAATTTGGTCTCTTTGGCAACTCCAATTTTTCAACCCCATTAGAATTCCTTTTTTTATCTTTAATATTTCATTCTTGACAATTTTCCAACATTCTTGGGCTGACCTCCCACGTAGAATTTTAATGCATTGGAAACTTACTATCTAACCTTCCTTTGAACTCGTTTAAAGTTATTTTCAAATCCTGAGGTATATGTTAGGCTATGTCCAAAGTTTGACTTCATCTAATCTGATTCACAGCCTTGCCTTTGAAAGGAACTATACTTAAGGTGTCTCTGTTTGGTACCAATCTATCTTTATTTTTAAAATATTTACTTCAATAAGATCCACATGCTCCAAACTGCTTTTAATGAAAGCCTATTAGAAAGCATGTGTTTATGGAAGAAAATTAAGATAATTTTCCTCAAAGATATTCTCAGTCTACTTCTCTTCTTTCTCTACATTACTTTGGTTATCTTACGAATTCAAAATTCTTTTCTATGTAGTTGACTTCAAAATCTATATATCCAGCCATAATTTCTCCCTGAAATTTCATTCTAGCTTCTGCCTGCTGGACAAATCAATCTGGATATGCCACTAATATCCTGACTCCCATATGTTCAAAATTGAATGCATCTTGACTCTCTAAACCTGAAATTTTCCCCAGTTTTTTTAGTGGCACCTATTTCTTCCCAGTGAGACTGAGAATGAAAACACTAGAATCATCCTTGATTTTACCTTCTCCATTACTTCATTCTATTCCATTCCACACTTCCAATCAATCTCTCAACTTTTTTAACATCTACTGATTCTCTCTCTCTCTCTCTCTCTCTCTCTCTCTCTCTCTCTCTCTCTCTCTCTCTCTCTCTCTCTCTCTCCTTTTCCCCCCTGAAAACAAAGTAATGAATAATTTTTGACTTGCCTCAATGATACTTCATTCTTCAAAATGTGGAGGATCAAGCATGAAATATTCTGTTCTGGATCTGATTCTTGTTAGTAGGAAAGAAATGATTTTTGGGGTGGAAATGAAGAGAAACTTTTTAGGGAGGAGAGAATTTCAGAAGGGTTTTTCTGACACAGTTGGAAAGGAAATTAAGGCATATTTTGACATGTGCTCTGGATTATAGAAAAGCAAGTTTCAAACACTTTAGAGGAAAGATAGAGAAGTCAGTCCAAGAAGAACAGCAGTTACACAAGAATAAAGTTCTGAAGATAAAAAATGCAAACAATTCTTTTGAGAAAGAAAAAGGTAGTTTGTCTAAGATATGAAAGTAGAGTTCAGGGAATTCACCAACTATATTAGACTTAAACCAAAAAAAAAAAAAAGAAAGAAATATACTATGTAGAACTTGAAAGCAAGACAAAGTAACAGAGAATGTCTATGACTATGGCACAGTCCTCTAAGAAGTTGTCAGGAATTCTAAAGCTCAGAAAAATATGAGGGTAAATAGGAAGACTATGGCCACCTATAAAAAGCCATCTTTTTGGAGGAAAAGGAGGATCAAAGGAAAACGACAGGTAATCTGGGATGAATTGGACAATATTAATTGTCAACAGAGAAAAAAACGCAGAGCATCTTGAATCTTACTTTGTTTACTTTGCAAAAGAGAATGACCTCTGCCCTGGAAATTACAGAGCAAGAATGGATAACAAAGACTTAATAGCTAATATATGTAACAATATAGTCAGAGGGCACCTACCTGGCCTTGTAAAATTCAAGTTGACTTGTCCACATGAACTACAGATTTAGGCACTGAAAGAACTTTGTGGAGTTTTCCAGAGTCACTGTAAGGAGTATTTGAAAATGCACAAGGAATAGGAGAAATACTACTAGAAAAGGGAAATCCCCCTTTTGGGGGCGGGGATGGGGAGGAGAGCAGAATCATTTGCCAACTATAGTAGTCCAATTAGTTTTATTTTGATTTCTGAGAACCTTCTAGAATGGATAGAATATCCTTGATTTGTCTGGAGAGAAAAAAGGAAATAATAGCAAAATTGTATATAAAATACATGTTCTATCTATCATTTTAGAGTAATTTTAGAATGCGCCTGATTAAAATACACATTTGTACTTAGGTTAGCATTGTGTTGTATGTAACACTATTATCAATTGTCCTTTCCAAAATGCTGGTATTCTAAAACATTTTTCCTCAGCCTTTACCAAAATACTAAATATATGAAGAAGACAAGGGATTTTCTGTAAGTGCTTAGTTGACTGTTAGAGTTGGATGAGAATGGGCAATATTTTTTTTTAATTTTTATTTCGTCATTTCCAAACATTATTAATTGGAAACAAAGATCATTTTCTTTTCTTCCCTCCCGTCCCTCCCACCACCTCTCCCATAGCCCACACACAAATCCACTGGATATCACATATGTTCTTGATTCAAACCCATTTCCATGTTGTTGGTATTTGCATTAGAGTGTTCATTTAGAGTCTCTCCTCAGTCATATCCCCTCCACCCCTGCAGTCAAGCAGTTGTTTTCATCGGTATTTTTACTCCCACAGTTTATCTTCTGAATATGGATAGTGTTCTTTCTCATAAGATTCACAGAATTTTCCTGGATCATTGCATTGTCCCTAATGGAGAAGTCCATTACCTTCAATAGTACCACAGTGTATCAATCTCTGTGTATAATGATTTCCTGGTTCTACTCCTTTCGCTCTGAATCACTTCCTGGAGGTTGTTCCAGACTCCATGGAATTCCTCCACTTTATTATTCCTTTTAGCACAATAGTATTCCATCACCAACATATACCACAATTTGTCCAGCCATTCCCCAATTGAAGGGCATCCCCTCATTTTCCAATTTTTGGCCACCACAAAGAGTGCAGCTATGAATATTCTTGTACAAGTCTTTTTCCTTATTATCTCTTTGGGGTACAAGCCAAGCAGTGCTATGGCTGGATCAAAGGGCAGACAGTCTTTTATCGCCCTTTGGGCATAGTTCCAAATTGCCCTCCAGAATGGTTGGATTAATTCACAACTTCACCAGCAATGAATTAGTGTCCCAACTTTGCCACATCCCCTCCAGCATTCATTACTTTCCATAGCTGTTATGTTAGCCAATTTGCTAGGTGTGAGGTGCTACCTCAGAGTTGTTTTGATTTGTATCTCTCTGATTATAAGAGATGTAGAACACTTTTTCATGTGCTTATTAATAGTTTTGATTTCTTTGGCTGAGAACTGCCTATTCATTTCCCTTGCCCATTTATCAATTGGAGAATGGCTTGATTTTTTGTACAATTGATTTAGCTCTTTGTAAATTTGAGTAATTAAACCTTTGTCAGAGGTTTTTATGAAGATTGTTGCCCAATTTGTTGCTACCCTTCTGATTTTAGTTACATTGGTTTTGTTTGGACAAAAACTTTTTAATTTGATGTTAAAATTATTTTACATTTTGTGACTCTTTCTTAGTCTTGCTTGGTTTTAAAATCTTTCCCATCCCAAAGGTCCAACAGGTATACTATTCTGTGTTCACCTAATTTACTTATAGTTTCCTTCTTTATGTTCAAGTCATTCACCCATTCTGAATTTATCTTGGTGTAGGGTGTCAGGTGTTGATCCAAACCTAATCTCTCCCACACTGTCTTCCAATTTTCCCAGTAGTTTTTATCAAATAATGGATTTTTGTCCCAAAAGCTGGGGTCTTTGGGTTTGTCATAAACTGTCTTGCTGAGATCATTTACGCCAAGTCTATTCCACTGATCCTCCTTTCTGTCTCTTAGCCAGTACCAAATTGTTTTGATAACCACTGCTTTATAGTATATAGTTTGAGATCTCGGGCTGCAAGTCCTCCTTCCTTTGCATTTTTTTCAGGATTTCCCTGGATATCCTTGATCTTTTGTTCTTCCAAATGAACTTAGTTATGGTTTTTTCTAATTCAGTAAAGAAGCTTTTTGGTAGTTCAATGGGTATGGCACTAAATAAGTATATTAATTTGGATAGGATTGTCATTTTTATTATGTTAGCTTGTCCCACCCATGAGCAATCAATGTTTTTCCAATTGTTTAGATCTAGTTTTAGCTGTGTGGAAAGTGTTTTGTAGTTGTGTTCATATAGTTCCTGTGTTTGTCTTGGCAGATAGATTCCTAAGTACTTTATATTGTCTAGGGTGATTTTGAATGGTATTTCACTTTCTAATTCTTGCTGCTGAAATGGGTTAGAGATATATAGAAATGCTGATGACTTATGTGGGTTTATTTTGTATCCTGCAACTTTGCTAAAGTTGTTGATTATTTCGAGTAACTTTTTGGTTGATTCTCTAGGATTCCTTAAGTAAACCATCATATCATCTGCAAAGAGTGATAGCTTGGTCTCCTCATTGCCAATTTTAATACCTTCAATTTCTTTTTCTTCTCTAATTGCTACTGCTAGTGTTTCTAGTACAAAGTTAAATAATAGAGGTGATAATCGGCATCTTTGTTTCACTCCTGATCTTATTGGGAAGGCTTCTAGTTTATCCCCATTGAAGATGATGTTTGCTGATGGTTTTAGATGTATACTGTTTATTATTTTTAGGAAAGGCCCTTCTATTCCTATATTTTCGAGTGTTTTCAATATTTTATCAAAGGCTTTTTCTGCATCTATTGAGCTAATCATGTGATTTTTGTCAGTTTGCTTGTTAATATGGTCAATTATGTGGATGGTTTTCCTAACATTGAACCAGCCTTGCATCCCTGGTATAAATCCTACTTGATCATGGTGGATGACCCTTCTGATCACTTGCTGGAGTCTTTTTGCTAGTATCCTATTTAAGATTTTTGAATCTATATTCATTAGGGAGATTGGTCTATAATTTTCTTTCTCTGTTTTTGACCTGCCTCCCTTTGGGATCAGTACCATATTTGTGTCATAAAATGAATTTGGTAGAACTACTTTTTGGCTTCTTCTGCCAAATAGATTGCATAATATTGGGATTAGTTGTTCTTTGAATGTTTGATAGAATTCATTTTTGAATCCATCTGGACCTGGGGATTTTTTCTTAGGGAGTTATTTGATGGCTTGTTCAATTTCTTTTTCTAATATGGGGTTGTTTACGTAATCTATTTCTTTCTCTGTTAGTTTAGGCAATTCATATTTTTGTAAGTATTCATCCATGTCACCTAGATTACTATATTTGATACCCTATAATTGGACATAATAGTTTTTAATTATTGCCTTAATTTCCTCTTCATTAGAGGTGAGATCTCCTTTTTCATCTTGGATACTGTCAGTTTGGTTTTCTTCTTTCCTTTTTTTAATTAGACTTACCAGTACTTTGTCTATTTTATTTGTTTTTTCAAAGTACCAGGTTCTAGTCTTATTTATTAAATCAATAGTTCTTTGACTTTCAATTTTATTCATTTCTGCTTTGATTTTTAGGATCACTAATTTAGTCTTCATTTGAGGATTTTTAATTTGTTCACTTTCAAGTTGTTAAATTTGCATGCCCAATTCATTGACCTCTGTCCTTCCTAATTTGTTAATATATGAACTCAAGGATATAAATTTCCCCCTGAGTACTGCTTTGACTGCATCCCATAGGTATTGAAAGGATGTCTCATCATTGCCATTTTCTTCAATTAAGTAATTAATTGTTTCTATGATTTCTTCCTTAACTAACTGCTTTTGGAGAATCATATTTAATTTCCAATTAATTTTTTGATTTATCTCTCCATGTGCCCTTACTAATTATTATTTTCATGGCATTATGATCTGAGAAAGTTGCATTTATTATTTCTGCTCTTTTGCACTTGTTTGCAATGATTTATGCCCTAATACATGGTCAATTTTTGTGAATATACCATGTGCTGCTGAAAAGGTGTTTTCCTTTTTGTCCCTGTTTATTTTTCTCCACATATCTGCTAACACTAATGTTTCTAAGATTTCATTTACATCTCTTACCTCTTTCTTATTTATCTTTTGGTTTGATTTATCTAATTTGGATAGAGAAAGGTTTAGTTTTCCTATCTGTTTCATCCTTGAGTTCCTCTAGTTTCTCCTTTAGAAATTTGGATGCTATGCCATTTGGTGCATACATTTTGAGTACTGATATTTCTTCATTGTCTATTCTGACTTTCATCAGGATGTAATTACCTTCCCTATCTCTTTTAACTAGATTTATTTTTACTTTGCCTTTGTCAGATGTGATTGTGACTCCTGCCTTCTTTTTATCAGTTGATGCTCAATAGATTTGGCTCCATCCTCTTAGTTTCCCCCAATGTGTATCTACCTTCCTCATGTGTGTTTCTTGTAGATAGCATATGATAGGGTTTTGGATTCGAATCCACTCTGCTATTCACTTTCATTTTATGGGTGATTTCACTCCATTCACATTCAGAGTTATGCTTACTATTTGTGTATTTCCCAGCATTTTGATTTCTACTCCTGGTCCTGCCTTTTCTTCTTTCACTATTTCCTTCTACACCAATGTTTGTTTTTAGTCAAACTCCCTAGTTCCCACCCTTATTTGACTTCCCTTTTTAACCCCCTCCCTTGTTATTCCCCCTTTATTTGATTTGCAGTCTTTCTAAAACTACCCCCACCCTCTCCCTTCTTTGTACTGCTTCCCTCCCCACCAGTCCATTTGTTACCCTTCTACTCCCCTATAAGGTGCAAATCTATTCTCTGCCTGAATGGATTGGGTTGTTCTCTCTTTGGGTCAATTTCAATGCACGTAAGAGTTGAGTATTTTCTATCTCCAACCTCTTTACCCTTCCATTGTATTGATGTTCTCCCCCCTCCCATCATGAGCTTCTTTATGACATATAAATCTACCTCCTTTTATTTCTTTTCCCATTTCTTTTAGTATTAACCTCTTTTTTTTTAGCTCTAGTTGCATATATATATACATACATACATGTATATGGATTTATGCATAGATATATCTATATAACTATTTTTATGTCTTCTCATTTCATCCTATACAGTTTGTCACAGGTCCCTTCTAAGTGTAATTCTTCTAGCTGCCCAGTTAAAAATAACAATTTTTAAGAGTTACCAATGACCTCTTTTCTAATAGGGATACTGATTGTTTTAACTTATTGAGTCTCTTTAAAAAAGTGTTTTTTGTTTTGTTCAGTCTGGTTTTTCTCCCCCCCACCCTCTTTTTTAATTACCTTTTAATGATTCTCTTGAGTTCTGTGCTTGGGCATCAAATTTTCTGTTCAGTCTGGACTTTTATTTAAAAATTCTTGGAATTCTTCTATTTTGTTGAATGACCATATTTTCCCCTGTAAGAATATAGTCAGTTTTGGTGGGTAGTTGATTCTTGGCTGTAGGCCTAGTTCCCTTGCTTTCTGGAATATCATATTCCATGTCTTTTGGTCCTTCAGTGTGGATGCAGCCATATCCTGAGTTATCCTCGCTGTAGTTTCGTGGTATCTGACTGACTTCCTCTTGGCAGCTTGTAATATCTTTTCTTTGGTCTGATAATTCTTGAATTTGGCTATAACATTCCTGGGTGTTGTCAATTGGGGATTAAGTACAGGAGATGATCTGTAGATTCTTTCAATCTCCACTTTTTCCTCTTGTTCTAGAATATCAGGGCAATTTTCTTGAATAATTTCCTGTAGTATTATGTCCAGGCTTTTTCTTTTGTCATGGTCTTCTGGTATACCAATGATTCTTAAATGGTCTCTCCTTGAAAGATTTTCTAAATCCTCTTTTTTTTGAATGAGATGCTTCATATTTTCCTCAATTTTTTCATTCTTTTGATTTTGTTTTATAGCGTCCTGCTGCCTTATGAGGTCACTTAATTCTAGTTGTATTCTGGTTCTCAAAGACTGGATTTTGTCCCTGGCATTTTGGTCATCCTTCTCCTTCTGGTCTGATTTTCTTTGGAGGTTATCTTTCCTTCTCTTTACCTCATTTCTCATCTCCTTTGCCTCATCTTTTATCTTCTTTGCCTCGTCTTTCATCTTCGTTTCCTCATTTTCAAGCTGGTTGATTTTGGCTTTCTAGACATCATTTTCTGTTTCCAGATGACCTTATCTTAGTTTTTAAATCCCTTTTCCAATTGTTTTCAGTCTCTCTTAATAGTGTTTTGAATTTCATTTTGATTTCTTTCAAAGCCTGCTTCCAAATTTGCTTGGATTTCTGTTTTATTACTTGCCTCCTCCCGTGTATTGTTTGTTTTCGGTTCGTTGCCTGTGCAGAAGCTGTCAATTGTAATTTCTTTCTTCTTTTTCTGTTGTTTGCTAATATTTACCCCTTCCTTGCTCCCTGTATTTGTTTGTTGTCCTGCTCCTCTCATTTTTTTGGTTTTGGGGCTTTCTGTCAGTTCCCCCTCTTGGAGCTTAGTCAGATCTCTCAGTGCAGTCTCTGGGGGAGGAGTTTTGGAGTTTGACTTTCCCTGTCCTCTAAAGGCTTTTTACCAGATTAAAGTCCAGCAGTCAGTGAGGGAGGGGTATTGGAACTTGGGCTTCCCTGAGCTCTGAAGACTTTTGATGGGATTAAGTTCAGGTGGGTTGGACTGGCTATGCCCTGAGGCCCAAAACTCCTGGAAGGCTGGAGCAATATGGAGGGTGTCAGCTATCCTGTTCAGGCTGCCAGCTCTTCGCTCCCTCTCCAGCTGCTTCCCCACCACCTGTGTTCGACACTCTGAGCCTGGCAGAGCCCTGTCCACAAGGTACACCCTCCAGACTGGCACCTTTGCCTGCCCAGAGGTTCCCACTGCTGCTGGGGGCTTAGCAATCTAAGTGGTGTTGGGAGGGGTCCTAGGACCTTCCCTCTGCCTTCCCCCTAATCCCGAGTGTTCTAGGATTCTAGCTTTTGAGGATGTACCTTTTGTATTGAGTCCAGCAGGAGTTTTCCCTAGCTCTGTCTTGTTATTAGGTTTGACCAGTCCCTTAGGAGCATTTAGTTTGTAATCAGTAAGAAGGGTTTTCAGAGGTCTTAACTATTGCTGCTCCTAAGCTGCCATCTTGACTCTGCCTTTCCATGTATACTATTCTGTGTTCACCTAATTTGTTTATATTTTCCTTCTTTATATTGAAGTCATTCACCCATTCTGAGTTTATCTTGGTGTAGAGTGTGAGATGTTGATCCAAACCTAATCTCTCCCGTACTGTCTTCCAATTTTCCCAGCAGTTTTTTTCAAATAGTGGGTTTTGATCCCCAAATCTGGGATCTTTGAGCTTATAGGCTTCTAGTTTATTCCCATTGCAAATGATGTTTACTGACGGTTTTAGATATATACTGTTTTTTTTTTTTTTAGTAAAGGTTCTTCTATTCCTGTACTTTCTAGTGTTTTCAATAGGAATGAGTGTGGTAAAGGGTGCCTCATCTTACTAATGTCAGAGGGAGCTGTGAATCCATACTAGAGAGTATTTTGAGAAGAGAAAGGTGAAAGAAGACACACTTGATCTTTAAGGTTGTACTGGTAACCTAAAGTTGTAGGTGACTTTGTTCTGCAAAATTCAGTTAAAAGCAAAATAATCAGGTTGAATTGAATTCAATGAACATCTATTATGCCACCTGTATTAAGCAGAGCACTATGCTCAGCAGTAAATGGGATGCAAAGATGAGATCTAACATAATCCTCATTCTTATGTAATTTACCTTCTAGTAGGGGAATAAAACATCTTCATGAATGGATACAAAAGTGTAGTAGGGATTTTCAGCTAGTATGGTGTAAGGAGGGAAATTGGTTCATGGCTGAATGTGTTAAACAAGGCTTTGTGAAGGAGTTAACACTTGGATCAGGCTTTTAATAGTTAAAATTTCAAAAGTCAAGAAATATTAAAGGAAAGTCAGTGTGGTAGAATGGAAAAAGACTTTGGATTTGCACTCAGAAAACCTGGGTTTTTTACAGAAGGAGGTAATTCTATGTTTTATTTGCAATCTGTGTTTGGGAAAGCCACTAAACATCTCAGGACCTTAGTTTCTTTATCTGTCAAATAAAGCAGTTGGGGTAGATGATATCTAATATCCCTTCCAATTCTAAATCTAGAATTCTGTAGGGAGGATATTACAAGTACATGGCTTTGGCTTAAAAATGAATTTTAGGACAAAATTGATTCCAATGAATCGCTAGTTATTTATTCTAGGAATTTTTCAAATAAGTGACTACTCTACTTGCCAGAGAAATGGGTGAGGAGACATAGAAGACAAAGAGAGGGCCTAGTTCCAAACTGAACATTACATGCATTCTCTTCACCATTTATGGTGTCTGGTCTATATACATTATGAACCTTCAGGGACATTCTATTTTCCCATATTCACTATAGTTTTTTCCTTAGGTCCTTCTGAGGTCCATGGACAAAAAAAAAATAGATCCTGCATCCCCAAATGTACATTATGTCTGGTGGTCATTTTGAGGGTGAAAAAGGCTTTAAAGAAATGAAGGAGGTCCTGTTTTACTATCAATAGACAGCTGACTTCTTACCCAAGGAACATGATTTGTTACTTCTATTTTTCCCTATATCTACTGTTGTGTGTAAAGCAAATAGAGAAGGAGACATTACTATGTCCCTCTGCCAAATAGCTAAGAAGTAATAAAGTATCTGCAAAGGCTATTGTGAAGTTCTTAACAATAATGTTGAAAGCTACAGAGAAATTAAGAATACTGAAGACTGAAAAAGACCATTGAATGTGACAATTAAGACCTAATTAATGACGAGTAAGAACATTTTTTTCAGTAGGCTATTGTAGCTGAAACCTAGTTTAAGGGTTGATGAAAGAATGGGAGGTAAAGAAGTGAAGAGTTCCTGTTTAGGTATCTATTTTGAAAAATCTGATAGTGAGAAAGAGAGGGAAGATAGAATAATAGGTGGAGGGGGAAAGAAGAAAGGAATTAAGCATGTTTCAAGCATCTTCTGTGTGCATTATGCTAAGAACTTTATTTTGTAAATACATCTATCCTTTACAAATCATGACTTTCTCCATTGTGATTTCAATGGTTTTAGAATCTATATAGCTTTTGACCAAATATTTAACCCAAATTTTACAATAAAGTACTGTAAACACCTCATAAGAGAAAAAAGAAAAATAATTTAGACTTCTTCTCTGGTACATAATGAGAGCCAAAAAAAATTAGGTGCATTTTCCAGAGTGTGGGAGCATCATGCACCTAACCCCAATGATGTGGAAGGGATACCCAGATCTCTTATTTGATCCTCACAATAACTCTGGGAGGTAGGTGTGATTACTATTTGCATTTAATGACTGAAGAAACAGTGGTAGAGAGGTTAAGTGATTTGAGGAAGGTTCCTTAGCTCTTAAATGTAGATAAAAATGCAGATTTTCATGACTTCAGACACAGTGTTCTGTCAACTGTGCAACTTAGCTTAGTCTAAAGGGGAGGGGTAAATACATTTGTAAGCAAGTGAAGGAGCTAGTGGAGTAGCAGCAATTGAACATCCATTCAATCAACAAACATTTATTAAAGGTCTATTATTTGGAAAGCACTGGACAATTCAGCATGCCAATCAAGGGAATAACTCTATACATAGCCCACAAAGATACAAGATATTAGGATTCTTCACTTGTAAAATAAGGCAGTTGAACTAAATGGCTTCTCAGTTCCCTTCAAAGTCTAGATCCATGATTCTATAATTCTTTAAAATCTTAGCAATATTCACTGAAAAAATATTTATTAAGGGACAGTTTGGTGGATCATTGGATAAATAACCAGGTCTGGAGATGCAGGGTCTTTGGTTCAGTGACCTCAGACACTTCCTAGTTGTGTGACTCGGGGCATATCACTTAACCCCAACGAAATGTCTAGCCTTTACTACTCTCTTCTGCTTAATACTTAGTACTGATTCCAAGAGAGAAGATAAAGGTTTAAAAATATTTCCTAATTACTAATTGTATGCAAGGGACTAATACTGAGAAAGCTAAGATAATAGGCACTGATTAGGTTCTAGTGGATATTGCCCAATGTAAGTTGTGTTAAGCTCTACCTTGGGATGAAAATTTATTATTTCTTTCTTTATCTTGCTTTTTAAGTCTTGCTTTATCATGCTTTTAAGGGTTCAGAGTAGCAGAGACAATTTCACATAGTTCTGGTTATCAGTAATGGGAAACAAGCTTAATGTTCATAAGTAAATAGATTGAAATTCTCTCTGTTACAATGTTTTATATTCATTTAACCTCATTCTTCCCTGCCATTGACAGTGCTCCCCACAAATCATTCCCTTGAATGTTCTGTGCCTTTGGGTGTATATCTTGGCTCTGACAACTATCAACTCTGCATGTATGCATGACATACACTTGGGGTTGAAGAATGTATGATTTTGCCTCCAAACTTCAGGAATGACTGAGGAATAAGCTATAGAGACTATAGGAAAATGGAATGTCCTATAGTGTTCATAATGGGCCTAGTCCAGATTGGAAATAGAGGACTGGGAATATTCAGCTTGGAAATGGTCACTCCTTTGTCTCTTGTGACTCCTCTCTTTTCTCTGATGATAAAGCAGAAACTTGCTTAAAATATTACTAGAATTACTGGTTGTTAATGGGAGTCAATATGCCTCTGATATCTTCCTTCCTTCCTTCCTTCCTTTCCTTCCTTTCTTTCCTTCCTTTCCTTCCTTTCCTTCCTCTCCTTCCTCTCCTTCCTCTCCTTCCTTCCTTCCTTCCTTCCTTCCTTCCTTCCTTCCTTCCTTCCTTCCTTCCTTCCTTCCTTCCTTCCTTCCTTCCTTCCTTCCTTCCTTCCTTCCTCCCTTCCTCCCTTCCTCCCTTCCTCCCTTCCTCCCTTCCTCCCTTCCTCCCTTCCTCCCTCCCTCCCTTCCTCCCTTCCTTCCTTCCTTCCTTCCTTCCTTCCTTCCTTCCTTCCTTCCTTCCTTCCTTCCTTCCTTCCTCCCTTCCTCCCTTCCTCCCTTCCTTCCTTCCTTCCTCCCTTCCTCCCTTCCTCCCTTCCTCCCTTCCTCCCTTCCTTCCTTCCTTCCTTCCTTCCTTCCTTCCTTCCTTCCTTCCTTCCTTCCTTCCTTCCTTCCTTCCTTCCTTCCTTCTCTCCTTCCTTCCTTCCTTCCTTCTCTCCTTCCTTCCTTCCTTCCTCCCTCCCTTCCTTCCTTCCTTCCTTCCTTCCTTCCTTCCTTCCTTCCTTCCTTCCTTCCTTCCTTCCTTCCTTCCTTCCTTCCTTCCTTCCTTCCTTCCTTCCTTCCTTCCTTCCTTCCTCCCTCCCTTCCTTCCTTCTTTCCTTTCTTCTTTCCTTCCTTCCTCCCTCCCTTCCTCCCTCCCTCCCTCTCTCTCTTTCCTCTGTCAAATAAATGAGTTATCATTATTCATTAGTATTCATTATCCTTGGCAGATCATGCAACTCCTCCATCACTAAAACTGGTCTGTCCTTAACACAGAAAATGTTTAGTTTGAAGAGTTATAACTCATAGAATATGTCTTCCTAATCCAGTTACTTAAAACATACTGTATTACTATTGTACTCTGCTATCTGGGACAGAAGGAGTTAAAAGAAAGAAGGCTGCTAACATGATAAATTGATCTCATAAAGCAACTGTCTGAAGTTTAAATTATGCCAGGAGAATGACAGAAGGTTGAAAGGTAATCGTGAGGGGCTACTATATGTTATCAAAAATTTTATTTTTGTGGATAGAAAAATCTAATAGTTAAGGGAGCAAAGAAAAGGGTCTGATGACTAATAGATGCTGTCAGGAGTCTTTTGGTTGTAGTGGTGGTAATGTATAAGAGTGGATTGTCTCCCAAACAAGACATACCACCACCACTTAGAAGAGCTCGAGATATGACTGGATAGCTTTTGCTAGTTACCAAAGATCAAATAATTGAAGTAGGTCAAAATGAAGTTTGAGCAAGAAAAATTGTGTCACTGGAAACTTGAGATATAAAATAAGTAGGATTTTGGAGAGCCCAGTAAACCACTGACCTTTTTACTTTAGCTTTAACACTGAGGAAAATGAGTACAGAAATTTAAAATAACAGTTATTTAGAAGTTGAAATCATCTCAGTACTAGCAACTACAAAGTGAGCCACTGTTAAAGAAAAATAACCACAACAACTTAAAAAATATGATGTAAAGGAAATGAATGGTTCATTAAGGATACTATGACAAATCATAAAAGCCTCCAAAGATGGCATGATAGTCAAAGGTTTGCTGTCTGCAATGAATGTTGTTATCCCATCTGGCTCTTAAGGGGAAAAAGAATGAAAAGTTCAGCAATATAATTGATCAAAAGTTTTCACCAGAGTTTAGATGAAAAGGAGGCAAGAGAAGAACTTATGATGTCATTGAGGGGTGATCAGAATTGATTGAGGAAGCTGGAGTTCACCCCAAACTAAATATATTCAGGTAGCTTTCCTTCAGTGGGAGCTGCAGCACTACTCTCCATATGGTGTGGGTGAGGAGAAAGCTCTGTTGGGAAATTTAAACAATTCTCTATGGACATATAACTCACGTTTCATGATGTTAGTTTTAGAGCCATGCCAAAAAATTGGCACATAAAAACAAAATTGTAGCATTTAGTCCAAGTTAAGGAAAAAAAAACCTCACTTCCTTCAAACTGGATGAGGCAATTCAATATTCTGTATAAAACTACATTTTCTCTGTGAATTAAAGGAGTTGAATGCCAAAGGTTATTTTTTAATAATTGGATTTACTAAGGTGAACTCTTTGCTGTGAGATATTTTGGGCCAGTTTTATCATAAGTTGGTAGATGTAGAGCTGGAAAAGACCCTTATTTTACAGATGAGAAAACTGAAAAACAGAAAGTTTTAAGTGAATGTGGTGGTCAGTGTCTGAGGTGGGATTTAAACCTCAGTCTTCCTGATTCTAAATCGTAGGTCCTACCATGCTCCTGTCATATCATGAAACTTGCATCACATTGTCATTAAATGATGGCAAAGTTTCCATTTATTCTATATTCTGGAAAATATCCTTTAACTTTCAATGCCAATGACTTTGGCAAATGTTCCCAAATTAAATCATCATTTGACTATGCTGCCCCAAACTAGCCATTCATGCACCTGACCAAGTGATTTTCCTAAAGTGCAGGTCTAACTGTGTCACTTCCCTACTCCGTAAATATCAGTGACTCTGTTGCCTCTTGTATGTGTAAACACAAGCCCTACTTGTTGGTCATTTAAGGCCCTTTATTCTCTTTCTGAACATAACTTTCCCATCTTATTAAGTTATTCATCTTTCCAACAGTTAAACTGATCTTCTTTAGGTTCCTCACACAAGATACTTCATCTTTGGCCTTCACACTTCTGTACTAGCTATTTGCTGAAATGCACTGAAACCCATATTTTAGAAATTCTTGTTTTCTTTAAGTCTCACCTTAAGCGTTGCCCTCTATATCAGCGCTGGTGAAGGTTTTCAAGTTCAAGTGCTCATGGGGCAAATTCAGACTGTCTATGAACTCCCCTTCCCTCCATTACCCCAGAGAGTGGATGGAAAAAGTGCTTGCTTTGGGTAGCTGGAAAGAGGGTGTAAAAAATATACTCGAATACAGGACTACAATCCCCACAAGCCTTTGCTCCACTTCCCCAAAATGCTTTGTAATCTCACGGGAATTCTGAGGTGAGCCAAGATCGAGGAAGGATTTAAACTGGTGGCAAAGGTTTTTGGGGGTCTTTTGGACTTCCGTTTTGGAGCAGGCGCGTCTCTTGTGTGATGTGAGGTTATTTTGTCTAGGCCTCTGGCCTAGGCACATGTTTCTTACTTGTATATTCTTTAATCTTTAATCTTCTTGCAGAGAGAAACTAATTTCTACCTGCCTCAGTCTCCCCATATTCCTAAATTTTAATCTTTACAGATGATGACCTCGATTGGATGAGAACTTCTCAAATTTTTTAGCCTAGATAATGATTTTTTTTAAGCCACTGTTCTCCAAGAAGCTCTTTAGAAAACCATCTTGATCAGCTCCTGCTTCTGCTCCTGGCCTCTCACCTGGTGCCCGAGCTGTGCTCCAGCTCCCGGCCCAACCCACCCCGGCGGTCTGTCTCTCACCCATCTGGCCTCCGACCCAGCCAGCTCATCACCCAGATCCTTGGAGCAGATCGATCAGGACTCATTTCGACCAGCTGATAACAGGGCGGAGGGGAGAGAGGAGAGGGAAAGAAGAAAGGGTAATTTTCCCTTAAGCTAAGCCTCCAAGCAAATGGAGGTGTATTGGCTCCACGTGGGTGGACTGGAGCAGGAGGAGAGGAGGAGGGATCATATCAGGGGAGAGGGGAAAGAGAGAAAAGGGAGAGGAGAAGAAACAGATTTTTCAAAAAGAAACTTAAAAAGCAATGGGCTGTTTAAAAGGATTTTTGACTGTTCTGGTAATTTCATTGCTTTTACCTGCCTGTCAGGGAGCAGACTCAGCCCAAAGATTCAACTTTAACTTTGGGGAGGAAAATGGGTGGCTCAGCGACCTGATAGCCAGACATAAAGACATTCAGTCCTGGGTTAAAATCTGGCCTCAGATACTTCCCAGCTATGGGGCCCTGGACGGGTCCCTTGAAACCCATTGCCTAGCCCTTCAGAAAATAGGCATTTAAATGGATAAGAACCCAAGGAACTTTGAAGAGACTAAAGGCTATATTCTAAGGCATTTCCGACTCCAATGGCTTATAAAAATCTCTGTATTCTATTGCATTTTTTGTTTAAGGTTTAACTTTGTGATTTTAAGTTCATATATTACTGGATTCAATATTATTCTGCTTTAACTGAAGGTTGATTGAATTTATTTTGAATGTAGTGAGTTTTGAAATTCTGTTGTTTTTCCCCTATAACTGTGTTGAACAAATATTATTGTGAATAAGCCCATATATGAAAAAACAGCCTTTTTCTATTTTGCTGAGGATAGATGGACTTCAGAACTGGTTATAATTGTATTAACAACCTTTGGAAATTTTAATGTGCTAAATACCTCAAATGATTTGATTTTAAGGGTTTTTTAAATATGATTTTTGGAATTTTTTTTTTTAACAATCTGGTTATTTTTGCCAATTGTAGCTGAAATGAAATTCATTTTATAAACCCCAACCTTCCCACATGTGAATGGAAGTTGGGCAGTTAATCTCAGGGCTTTTGTATCCCAATAAGCCTCCAAGAAAAAGGAGCACCCCTTTATTTATGCTCTTCAGCTCACTATTTTACTTCTACCAGAAGGATATATAGATTTCTTGATTATGTTCAAAACCCAAGATGAGTTTTACCTTGTTTAAAAAAAAAATATATATATATATGTTTATTACCAAGGTTGAAAGATTGCTATGTTTGTAAAAATTGTGACAAATGTCCATCAATTCATAGGTTTTAAAAATGCCATGCAGCAACTTATGTGAAATATGAAAGTATGTTTGTTTGCTATTGTAATTAATTGGGCTAATGAGAATTTTGAGGATTTTGATAACTACATATTTGTACTACTGTATTTTTAAAAATGAAAAAATTGTGAACCTTGTTCATTTGCCTTCTACTCACAGTGATCATGGCCAGATACAAAGAGGAAATGGATCTCATTTTTTGGTGAGAAAGCCTTGCATTTTATATTTTCTTAGCTGACACAGAGTGTCAATGATTATATTTTTGAATTTTTAAAGCTCTTTTATTATTATATTTTTCTTGCACATGCAATATACTTTTTCAGTTTTTTAAAATTATTTTTTCTCTCCTTTTTATATTTGAAGCACGGGTCACCAGCATTAAGATTTTCTTTAACTTTTTGACTTTTCAGTGCTACAAGTTTGAAATACATTTGCTAATGCGTGCCCTAAAAAGCTTGTGACTATAAAAAACGATTCCACTAATTATTTAAATAAATTATGGGACTTTGCTTAATGATTCTGTCTGATTCTAGGACAAGATATACACAAAAGAGCCACTGCATAGTGCCAATAGAGCATAAGGTCAAAGAGACCAACCAATCCTGGTGAAATTGATGTCACTTTGAGCCTAGACAAAGAGGACTTGAAGGTGTTTGGGGTTTGAGGTTGCGGCTGTTTAACATGTGTTAAAAGCAGGTCTTCCTTGTTCCACATTCTACCAAGTACCTCAAACTTGGCTCCCAGAACCTTGGCTTCTATAATCTGGTCCCTTTCTTTTCTGCCTCTCATAGTGTGGTAACTTTCTGTAGTCCTGGCTACTGACTGGATAAATGCATCATTGCTTAGATCATTTTAATTGGGCCCTGATTCAAGGACCTGTTATAGATTTATTTTTCTTTTACTTGGAATTTTTACACATAAGACTTTGATAGTCTATATTTTCATCCAGAAATTTTTCTTTTCCTTTTGATTTTTCTGATGTCTTTTTAATATCTCTCGCCAATTGATTCAAATACCTCATACCTCAGCCATGCATCCCTAAGTGATCCTTTTTTTTTTTTAATTATCCTCTTAACGGGGGGAATGTAAAAAATATCATTATTTAAATTGCAAAGTTTAAATTCCTTTTGAGAAGAATTTTAGGTAAAGAAGATGCTACCTCTCTGAATCCAGAACTGAACTGTTGGAGAAGCCACCATGAAGAAGCCTCCAGACCACAAGTTGCACAAAATTGAACTTTGGGTGTGGTTGATTGAACATTTATTTGTATCTGTACTTTCATGCCAAAGGGGACCTGCCCCCTAACTGGCTTTTTGTCAATGCGTTCAGCAATTATTGGGTTTGTTTGTTTTCTCTTATCCTCAAATTATTGTAATCTTTAAATTGATTATGTTTTCATGATCCTTTGGAAAAAAAAAATAATTTTTTTGCAAACGATCAAACGGAGGAATGTAAAAAATAGACTTGAATACAGGACTACAATCCCCACAAGCCTTTGCTCCACTTCCCCAAAATGCTTTGTAATCTCACGGGAATTCTGAGGTGGGCCAAGATCGAGGAAGGATTTAAACTGGTGGCAAAGGTTTTTGGGGGTCTTTTGGACTTCCATTTTGGAGCAGGCGCGTCTCTTGTGTGATGTGAGGTTATTTTGTGTAGGCCTCTGGCCTAGGCACATGTTTCTTACTTGTATATTCTTTAATCTTTAACCTTTAATAAACCTCTAAAAAATATAATACTTCTTGCAGAGAGAAACTAATTTCTACCTGCCTCAGTCTCCCCATATTCCTAAATTTTAATCTTTACAAGGGGTTTGGGTATGTGAAAAAATGTTCTCTGACACTGGGAAGAGGGGATAGGTAGCAGCTACCTGAATGTCGCCATGCCAATAATTGACCAATGCTTCTTTATGTGAAGCCTTTCCTGATCTCTCCCCCTCTTCTTCCCCAATTTAGTTTGTATTTATTTTGTACAGAATCTATGTGTTTTATCCAGATTTGTTTCTCCCCAATAGAATGTGAGCTTCTCTGGACATGGGCTTCTTTATTCTTATCTCCATATGGCAAGTCTTTCAGCATACCTGAACACAGTAGATATTTAATAAATGCTCACTGTTTTCCACATGCATGGGGAAATTTGAAAGCTACCTTACCCAAACCAAAAAAATAACCCTGATGTTATACTTCTCCTTGACTCTTTTCCTGTCCTCTTCATTTTTTGATTTAGTTTTCCAGAGAAAAAGAACAAGTGACATATTTTAAAATGTGGAAATAGATATCAAATTTAGTTGCTATTTGTTTATATAGACTGAGGGAAGCTTTCAAAATCTAGGTAACATTGTAGTTTTCTGTATTACTTATTTCAGTTCTTCAGAGACCTCTGGCTTTCTTCAAAGAAGTATTTCCTCTGTCATTTAGATCACAGTCCTTTTGTAACTTTGTATTTGGCTTCAAGTATTTTTATAGCCAAAAAATCATTGCCTTTCCTGAATCATCCTCCAGGTCACCTCTAAATCTCTACCCTGGGTTCTCTTTTTTTTCCTTCTCTGCAGTTTTTCATTTGGTGACACTACTTGTTCCCCATGGGTTCAGTTAAGATGTCTATGCACTAGACTATTAAATCTCTTCACCCAGTCCCACACTCTTTCCTCAGCACTAGTGCCATACCACCAACTATCTGTTGGACATCTACAACTTGTTATCTACCCCCAGGCATCTCAGACTTGCAATGTCCAAGATAGATTTCATTATCCTTCTCCCCAAACCCAATCCCTGTTTTTTACCCATTTTTGTGGAGAACATTACTATCCTTCTAATCTCCTAAGTTTATAATGTTTATTTTCTTATAAAATATGTTTGATCTTGGCACCAGCCTACTCAGTGTTCCTTGGTACTTAGTCACCTCTAGAACTGAATATAAACTCTGGTAGTAGCATTTAAACCTTTCACAGCCTAGCTCAAACTTGTTAGTCTCCTTAGAAAGATCTCCCCTCAAGCATGGAATTTATGACCAAATAAGAGATAGACTGCATTACAAGATTAAAATTAGATAATTTAGATTATGATCAATTAAAATGTTTATAGAAACACAACCAATGTAATCAAGATAAGAAGGAAAAAAGATAAATGAGAAAAAAGTTTTAAAGTAACTGTTTCTTACAAAAGCCTCATTTCTCAAGCATATAGAGAATTGAATAAAATTTGTAAGAATCCAAGTCATTTCCCAACTCATAAATGGTAAAAGGATATGAAAGGCAATTTTCAGATGAAGAAATCAAAGCTTTCTTCAGTCATATGAAAAAAATACTCCAAATCACTACTGATTAGAGAATCACAAGTTAAACAATTCTGAACTACTACCTCACACATATCAGATTGGCTAATATAACAGAAAAGAAAAATAACAAATGTTGAAGGGAATATGGGAAAATTGAGACACTAATGCACTGTTGGGGGAGTTGTGAACTGATCCAACCATTATGACAATATGGAACTATGCCAAAAAGGCTATAAATCTGTACATAACATTTGATCCAGCAATACCATTACAAGGTCTATATCCAAAAGATATTTTTTTAAAAATGGAAAAGGATCTATATGGACAAAATTTTTTACCACAGTTCTTTTTGTGGTGGCAAAGAATTAGAGAGTGAGGGGTTGCCCATCAATTGGAGGATGGTTGAAGACATTGTGATCTATGATTGTGATGGAATACTATTATGCTAAAGGAAATGATGAACATGGGAACTTCAGGTAACTATAAGCTAACCATATTGGCCTATAAGCTATACCTCACACATTATGCTCTATCTCTAATCTATAATTTCTGTGCTTTTACCTTGAATGTTACTCTGTCATACATACCTGGATTATATATACTCTTTTCCTATCTTAACCTCTTGGGATTCATGATTCTTTTTTTTTCTTTTAAGACTCAAATATTCTTCTCCCCAAAGCTGGGGTCTTTAGGTTGATCATACACTAGACTGCTAAGGTCATTTATGCCTTTTTTGGTGTATCTGTTTGATTCCATTAATCTACTATTTAATTTCTTAGTCAGTACCAGAATGTTTGATGATTACTACTTTATAGTATAGTTTGAGATCTGCTACTCCCAGAATATCTTCCTTCATATATGTTCATTAATCTTGGTATTCATGACCTTTTGTTCTCCCAAATGAATTTTATTACTTTTTTCTAGTTCTATAAAAATAATTTGCAGTTGTTTGATTGGTATGGCATTGAATAAGTAAATTAATTTAGGTAGAATCATCCTTTTTAATATATTAACTTGGCCTAACCACGAGCAATTAATGTTTTTTGCAAATTTTTAGATATGACTTTATTTGTGTGAAAAATAAAAAAATGACATGGTTCAATCTGAATTCATACTTCTTTATTTCAATTTATAGCAGAGGATAGTCCTTTTTATCACGAGTCTCTTGGAATTGGTAGATTGACATTTTTCATCATGCAATCTTTTGAAATTGTCTTGTATCACTATCTTGATCAGAGTAGTGAAGACTTTTATAGCTGCTTATCCTTAAATAGTTTTTGTTATGTACAATGTTTTCTTAGTTCTGCTCAATTCACTTTGCACTAGTGCATGTAAGTCTTAGCAGGTTTTTCAAAACCATCCTCTATATTGCATATTCTCCTTCAACATAATGTAATCTCTTTGTGGGCAGTTATTCAGGTGAGGAACCATTTAACTTATATCCCTACTTATTAGCCCAGTAACTGGCACATAGTATGTACATAATAAGTGCTTGCCTGCTTGACTGATTTATGGACTAATCACTTGTTGGCCAGACTCTGTGGTAAGAATAGCCTGTTGTGAAATCGAATAACCAGAGCATTCTCTCATTGGTAATGAAGACCTGCCATAGCCTGGACTCCTCTGACCAAATAGCCTTTGATAATACAATCTTCTCTTTACACTTCAGTGAGACCTGAGAGGAAGGATTCTTATCTTACCAAAAAGAAATTATATTTTCATTATAAATCTTAGTTTCTGAATCAGAATTTTCACATTCTTTTTAATTCAATGTAACAATTATTGTATGAGAACATGGAAAGTTGGGAAAAATGGAATTCAAAGGATACTTTGTGTCTCCAATATGTGCCCATACTTAGCATTTATCAGGAGGGCAGTAAAGCGGCATAACTAAAGTTATAACAGATAACACAAAAAGTCATTGAACATCACTATAAATAAAATTCTGATTTGTTTCATTCCCAAAGTATATACCGTGGTGTGGTGTGCTGGAAAATGTTTAACACTTGACTCTGAAAAAAAGGTATCATGAAATTATTATTAACATTTTCTACATTAGTTTTTAAAGTCTAGAAAAAAATCAATAAAACATTAAATCAAGCTAGTGTTTTATGATTTCTAAGGTTTAAGCATACATACTAATAATCTGATAATCCATTCTCCTCAGCTGTCCTAACTGACTCTAGCATACCCCTGGGTATATGCCACTCATAGTTGTACAATTTACCACATAATCTTCTGAAGTGATTTCTAATATCAATGCAAAAGTCATTCCAGTCAGTGTACTGAATAGTGATCTGTGCTTCCATAAAATGTGAAATATTTAGGTTAATTCTGCTCTTGAAGCAAGAAAATAGCTGTCCTATTTGCACTGAATTAAAATTTTAGAATGGGCTGCTGACTTGTGAGAAATGACTTGCTTAATGTTGATATGAAGTCAAGCTGTGGGAGAGAACAGCTTAAACATAGCAGCATGTTAGAGAGGAAATGACTCAAACACTGCTATTTTTGACTTTTTCTATAGAGGTGGTTGCAGAATGATTTCAGGAAATTCCTCTGATGGAAATTTCAGTTAAATTAACAGTCAAGGTCCTGGCCTTTTCCCATAAGGAGTCATTGGATTATAGATTGAGAACCAAAAGGGACTTTAGAAGTCATCCAAGACAATATTCTCAATTTTATTGGTGAGGAAACAAAGGCCCAGAAAGTATAAATATTTTGCTAAGGTCACACAAGTAGTAGGTGGTAAAGTCAGGATTTGAACCCAGGTTCCTTGTCTCCAACTCTTGCTCTTTCTATCTGTTTCAAAATAAAAATAAGAAAAGAGGGGAAAAGCACCAGACTATCACATATCATACCATGATACCTTTATAGTTTACAGGGTCATGGCCTTTTCAAGTCTTATTACTAGAGGATTGCACCATGTCTATTGATTAGTGATCAGTCTATTACTAATCTAGTCTTATAACTATTCTGTACTCTGTAGAAACCAATTTAGTATAATACCACTTGATCCACTTAAATAATTAAAAAATATATAGCATTTGGAATAAATATAGTGAAACTCCATATTTCCAAGGTTATACCTTATATTACTCTTTTTTTGATGTGATGAATTTCCTCCTTTCCAAGATAAAACACTGAATTTCTAAATGTCAGTAAAAATATGTACATATATTTACTAATCTCTAATTCTGATTTTCAGAACCACTATAGTAGCCTATTTTCATCAGTTTCTGATTTGGCAACTCTTCTTAAGGGCTTTCATTAATGTCTCTAGCTACCCACAATACTCAGTTCCAACTGATTAATGTCAGGAAGCACATATCTTCTTCCCACAATATCAAAGAAAATGGTGATTGAAAGAGGAGCAACAAGAGCATCAGCGGATAAAGAGAGGCTCACACAAGAAACAGCTGGTCATGGAAGAATCTTGGATTAAATCAAAAGAGTAAATAATCCTGAATCTTAGATGTAGCCATCATTCCTACTTTTCTGCTGTTTGCTTTCTGTCTCCATCCTGTTTCCTAATAGAATATAGAATAGATTAAAACAAATAAAGCTTATATTTTTATTCTATAGCTAAGTTCTCCTAGTGAAGAGAATATATTGCTATCAATTACATTCCACAGACAAGGAAGTTGAAACATTGATGTTTATATTATATATATTATATTTTATTTATTTTTAGTATAAATAATATATATATACATATATATACACATATATATATTACCCCCGCTTCCAAAGTAACAGAAGCTCAATCTTGAGCCAGCATGAAAATTCATGGGTTGTGATTATAGGATAGGTTACTTCAGCCAATTATATAGATAGGGAGATCAATATTTTTTTTTGACTTTTCAAGATCATTAATCTAATTATCAATGCAGAATATTATGCTCAGTTTTCTTTCCTTAATACCAATGAACAAGAATTATACTGTGCTAAAAGAATGATTTTTGTAAAGTGGAAGTTGTTTGGAGAAATTTCCCCAATACTATTTCAATCCATCCATGACTTTCTCAATAGAGAAAAACCTTAAGGACTTACCTGAGGTACATAGAAATTTTTTTCCTCAGAATCTCAAAAGCAGGAAATGTTAGAGGCAAGTTTTAATTTGATTTTGATTTTGAGAGTCAGTGTGGTATGATAAAAAGAGAGGTAGCAGTACCTGGGTTTAAGTTCTTACTCTAACACATACTGATCATGTGAGTTCAGGCAAATAATTTATCAATACATAAGGCAACTTTTATTTGATATAATTATTTATTTTAAATTTTAATTAATTAACTAATTAATTAGTTTGTTACATTAAATACCCAGGTAACTCCCACCCTCTCTTTCCTCACCCCATCAGAAAAAGCATCATTTGACAGACACATTTCTACATAAAACTATGTCTTACTTATTTCTATTT
The DNA here is from genome assembly GCF_027887165.1 of Monodelphis domestica. Taxonomy (NCBI): domain Eukaryota; kingdom Metazoa; phylum Chordata; class Mammalia; order Didelphimorphia; family Didelphidae; genus Monodelphis; species Monodelphis domestica. The sequence goes on from NC_077229.1 coordinate 269,062,101, forward strand.
ATCAGTTCTTTCTTTTGAAACTTATATATACATATATATGTCAGGCTTCAAACATATAAAAGTCATTATTCAAGCAACATTGCTGTTGCTCTCTCTCTCTCTCTCTCTCTCTCTCTGTATATACACACACACACACACACACACAGACACATTCTTGGTTCTGCTCTTTTCACTCTTCATAATTTTATGTAGGCTTTCCCTTTTAAAAAAATTAATCTACTAATTGTGTGGAAAGGAAACAAGACTGACAGTTGGTGGGGGAAGGGGCAACTGGGAGTGGCAGTTGGGTCTTGTGACTAGTACTTCCTTCCTGCTGGGTTTGACTTTCTTCCTGGTGTTGAAGGAGAGAGGAGCTTGTTCAGCCCAGTCTGGAGTGGCATGCCTCTTCTTGGTTTAGCCCAAGGATTCAGGCCCAATCACTTCTGGAGGTCACAACTGTTCTTGTTTGCCTTCTGTCTACTGCTAAGATTCTGAATTAGACAAAGCAAGGACTGATATAGAGTAGATGGGAGAGGGAGAAACCCTCCACCAGCTTCTGGGGCCTGGCCTCAGCTCTGAAGCTGAGGAAAAACTCCAATCCCAACTGGTTATTAAACTTTATATTATTTGAATTCGCAGTCAGATAAGTGGACTATCTTTTCTGTGCATAGAGGGAGCTGACCATCAGTTCAGTCATTCAAGGACAAACAGTCCTTATCGGACTCCTGCTGCTTCCTCTCTGCAGGGGGCATCTCTCTCTTTTGCTTCACCAGGAGCAATATTCCCTCCCTCCCCTCAACTCCTCCATACCCCCAAACAAACCTCCTTTTATCCCATGGTTTTTCATATCCTCCCTATCTCTTCCAATAAATATAACAATTGGCAACTATTTAAACAGAGATGACACATATAGCTTGAATTCCTAATCTTTTTGCATCATATGGACACTTCTGGGCATTGTTGGACTTTTTTTGCATCATATAGACCCCTTTTAAGAAAGCTTAAAATGGGTAAATAAAATACACAACATTAAAAGGTAAACCAATTTTATTGAAAATTATAAAAAACTTTATTTAAGTTCTTGGATCCAAAGCTAATAATCCCTCTAGAACTACAAGTTGCAGAAAAGTGGGCTGCCCATTTTTGGCAGAGGGAATTTTCTAAGCTGGGAATTTCCTGTGTCAATGAAATTAATTACATGTCTAGTCCCTAGCCCTGCCTTCTTGAATCTAAGTTCCATATTCCAGTACTGTACCATCACTTATGTTATTATATTTGACATAAAATATGAAAGAATGACTGTGGGTAAACATCATGACATCAGGAGAATTTCTACACCTTTATCTTTCTTGAAACAAAACAAAATAACTTTTTATGCTTTATTCAAATTCTTTTATTGAGCACAATTACAGTTTACTATGATCTCTCTAAAGAAAGCAACCTGTATCAGAGAAAAGGAGCATTTTGATTCTGAAAATAAGAGCTACTAAAAGACTGTTCTATGCAAATTATAGGTAAATATCAAGCAGCCAGACACTAGATGGGGTGGAATACTTTGAATAACAGAAGTTAGGAAGCTTCTTGTAGTTATAAGATTTTCTTGAAAACCAGAGGTATATGGCTACAAACACTATTTTTTCTCTTTTGTTTTGATAAAAGACAAAAAAGGCTACAAAGGAAAGAAAAATACTAGGCAGGTAAAATTAGACATTTTGAGACAGGATGGCATGATGGAAAGTGTCCTATATTTATAGCCAGAGGAAATAGTTTCAGATATTGGCTCTACCACTAACTATCCACTATATGGTCTTGGGCAAAACTGGCCTAAGTTTCCTCATTTTAAAATTCTCAAATTGTGGGTCTCAGTTTCCTCATTTAAAAATGAATGCATTGTATTAAATCAGTGATTCTTAAACATTCTTTTCTGTGGGCTCCTTTTTAATTTTAAAAATTATTGAGCCCCCCCCAGCTTTCCTTTATTTGGGTTCTAAGTATTGATATGTACTTTGGAAATTAAAATATTTTAGTATATTATTGTATTTATTAAGAATAGATGATATCCAAGTTTTTTACCATTATAGGTGTCTTACTAGAGAAGTGATTAAAGATGAGGATAGAGCGGTAGAGAAGTGGAGGGTATTTGACTACAATGGTTTTTTTTTTAACTTTAAATATGAATATTTTAGTAAACTACAATTATGGGATGCCCAGTTGTTTAGAATAAGAGCCATTGGCCAACCCTGGTGTACTTCAGAAGATGACATGTGCCAATTGCTGCTTCAACTAGTCCCCCCAAGTCTTCACCTCTCCTGCTTGTGGGATCTACTTCTGGATATCTGCTGTGAAAGTTGATAGGATGACATTTTCTCCTTATGAGGGACAGTATATAGGGTATGGCAATGTCCTTTGATTTGTGTGCATTCTTCTCTAGCCAGTATAGTCAGTGAGGTCATCTTCTTTTCTCTCTCTCTCTCCCCATTTAATTTGTTATACAATGACTCCTCCCTTTATCACAATAAACACTAGCCAGTGCACTTTTGAATGGTTTCTTATCCTTCCCATTAAGTAGTGATAAATGCCCAACAATTAGGATCTCTGAAGCCTAGGGAAGTCTCTGAAACCTATTCAGGAGTTTTAAACTTGAAGTCTTAGAACTTTAAAAAAATTGGATAAGTACATTTAACTATAATTGACTTACTGTGTAATGCTATGGACTTTATACAGTTTTTCTGAGAAAGGATCTATAGGCTTACCAGGCTACTCAAGGAGTCATAATACAAAAAAAAATTAAGAATCTCTCTTTACAGATAGTTAAGATAAAGGTGAAATCTGCTGATGATATCCAATTAAGTCAACAAAAAGTAAAAAAAAAATATGAAGTTATCAGCCTTTGCTTAAGGTTCTGTGATTTGTATCTGGGTAAACTGGTTGGAGCTGTAGGTATAAGTGAAACATTGCAGACCCTAGGCCCATGGTGATGACCCTATGGCACATGTGCCAAAAAGGGCACACAGAGCCCTCTTTGTGGACATACCTGCAGTTGCCTGTCAAAGTTCCCTACTAGAGAGATTCAGGGTGGACCTGCTCTCCTCTCCCTCTCCATGAGCCTGAGGATATTCCTCACTTCCCCTACCTCAATCCACCAGTCAATGAGAGAGCTTCCTTCCCTCCCCTGTTGGGGATTAGGAGCTGGGGAGAGGGGCTTACATGCCCTATAAGGGGGTGGCACAGATGGTAGCCTGTTCAGTCTATGGTGAAGGTGATTCCTGTGGTGAGGTTGGAGAGGAGCTAGATCAGAGGGGAGCATAGCTCACAACATTGCACAGAGCTGGAGGGGAGCAGAGTGCTCTGGCCACTCTGCTCCCCATCTCTACATACACTTCTCATCACTCACCCCTCTGCCCAACAGCCCAATGGGGGTGCTTCCTCCCTCCCCTGTCTAGGATGGGGAGAATGGGGTGGTGAGGGCTGGCAAGGCTTGTTTTATAGTATTGTGGGTGGCGGGCATAGGACTCTCAAAGGTTTATCATCATTGTCCTAGGCTATTCTTCTACAGATTCTGGCAAGAGCTTAGTCAAGTAATGCTATTCTGAAGATAAAACTTCCTTCCTGAAGCATGATGAAAGTAAAATGCTGTTTAAATACATCACCCCACTGATAAAAATTTTAAAGGAATGTCATTGCTTTATATGCGTTTAATGAAGAGTAGATTTTATTCAATATGACAATTAGTGGAAACCTAAAAACTAATTATTGCAAGTCAAATCTGGATTTGTAAAATATCTATTTTGGATTCTTCTGTATCATTATGATGTAATTTAGAACCATGAAATTGGCTGATGTGATAGAAAATTTATGGAACTAAACTGACTTCAAATGCATTTTATTTAAGGATCTACATTGTTTTTTTTCCCTACTTCCAATACATTGCCATCTTTGAACTGACCAGGAAACTGTTAGTCAAAATGCTCTTTACAATATCTATGATATCTACAGTGAATCATGATTTATAAAAATAAAAGAGAAAGTGAAGTTAAATAAAACACTAAAAATCCTTTAAAATCCTTTTGAAAATATCTGACAATAATCTATGAGATTTCTGGATAAGAGGATTATGTGAGAGCAATTCTGTGAATGTAATAGCTATAGGTTTTTACTTTGAGACTTTTGGTTCAATTTTAGTAATGATTTTCATGTATGTCCAGTCCCTCCATTCCTGCCCCCTTCCCTGCCTACCATTCACCTTATGACTACAGGTATGGATTACAGAAGAGCAATTTCTCTTTGGCTAGGGAACAGATTCCCCTGTTGCACTTGCCTCCTCTCCCCTCCAGTGGGAACCTATGGTGAAGCAATCAAATGTTGTAAAAGATAGAATTTAGAGTCACTAAGACCTGAGTTCAAAGACTCCTTCAGATAGCTTACCAGCTGTGTTCACTCTAGGAGTGCCACTTATTCTTAGAACTCAGTCTCCATTTCCTTACCTTTAAAATGAGGATACCAGCAGCAAGGACCTCACGAGATTGCTATGAGGATCAAATGAGATAACTACATATAAAGAACTTTGAAAAAAATTAATGCACTAGCTATCATCATCATTATAATCAAACTGTGATTCTGACCATAGGCTTTAGCACCAAACTTAACCTCCTGGGCTAACTGGCTCACATACTAATTTATCTACTCACGCAGTTATTCATTTTTATTTTTTTTGTGCCTTTAAGAACAAAATGTTTGGTAGAGAATAGTTACTGAGTCTTAATGAAACTTTATGAAGATGCAGCTCAGCTACCATCTTCTACATGACGTTTTTCCTGGCCTCCCTAAGTGCTTGTACCCTTTCACTTAAAAATTCTCATATTTTTTTCCTTCTTTTCATTTTTCTCAATTTTATTTCAAAATGCTTTTTAAACACTTGAAATTTCTCCCTCCCTCTCTCCCCTCATCCATCCTTGATATTTCAAGCAATTTGATATAGATTATACCTGTGTAGTCATGCAAAATATACTTCCATATCAGTCATTTTGCAAAAGAAAACAGACCAAAACAGAAAACAAGAAAAATAAAAAAATATATGTTTTGGTCTACAATCATTACGCCATTAGTTCTTTCTCTGGAGGTGAATATTATTTTTATCATAAATCTTTGGAATTGACTCCTGTCATTGTGTTTCTGAGAACAGCTAAGTCACAATTAATCATCATTTCATATTGCTCTTACTGTGTACAATGTTCTTCTGGTTCTGACTTCACTTTATATCAGTTCATATAAATCTTTACAGGGTTTTCAGAGAATATCATACTTATTACAGAAAATATTCCATTACAATCATATACTACCACATGTCCAATCATTCCTAATCTTGCATATCCACTCCGTTTCCAATTGTTTGTCACCACAAACAATTTGGGTTGCTATAATTATTTTTGTATCTTTAGATGTTTTTCCTTTGTCTTTTATTTCTTTGGGTTATACAACTAATAGTGGTATTGCTGGGTCAAAAGGAATGCCTCTTATATTTATTTGTAAGGATTCATTTTATTTTAATTCTGTATATATTTATAGTCTCTCCCATCAGAATTCAAGCTTCATTTTGTATTTGTTTCCCTAGAACTGAGTGCAGTGCCTGGCACAAAGTAGATATTTAACAAATGTTTGTTGATTGATAATTACACAGAAAGAATTGCTGATTAATGTGCCCTATTCTCAGGAACTGTATCCTCCCAGGTAATATATAACTTCCCAGATGTTTGGAATTCCTTTGATTTTTTTTCATAATTATAACTAGTGCCACAAATGACTTTACAGTGACCAAAAGAGTTAGTATTCCCAAAATCCTAGTTTGCTGTTGCATATGGAAGCAACTCAAGCCCTTGAGACAATATGGCTCACTGTCATTCTGCTCTACTGGAACAATTCTTGAGAGAAGCCTACAGTATTAAAAAAAAAAATCTTCAAGTCCCTTTATGAACAACATGCATAAGCTGGATAGGGCCTTAAGTCAATGTCAAAGGATTTATTGAAGGAATTGGATATGTTTTATTTGAATAAGAAAATATTCAGTGGAAAATAAATTTCTTTATGTGTTTGAAGGCCTGTCATATGGAAGAAGGATTATGCTTGGCCTTGTAGAGGGCAGAACCAGGAGCAATGATGAGGAAATGTCAAGAAAAAAATATTTCTGAAAAGAACTGCTCATAAATGGAATGGGTTGCTTTGTGTGTTGGAAGAATTCTGTCTCTGCACACATTCAAAGAGAAGTCATTATTGGGTAGGATACAGTGGAGATTGCTTTCTTTGATAGGTTGACTTAGGGGGCTGGAAAGATGCTTCTGAACTTTCACATTCTGTGATTTTAAAATTCGGAGTCAAGGTAATCTCAGTTCAGAGTTTTATTCTGATATATACTGGATGTGTGACTAAACTTCCCAGTGCTCAGGAAAACTTTTTAAGATAATAGATTAATATATAATTATGTTGAAATATATATTTAATAATATATACTTTTAACAAATAGAAATATTATAGACAACATATAATATACCCACAGATACATATAGAAACACACACTCACACAGATAGAGGCATTCTGCATCAGAAAGCTAATATAGTAGAGAGGGATTGAGATGGTACTGATGATTTATTTGGTATAGGGAATTCTTAGGTGAGGAAACTATCCAAGTAAGTCAGCAACTCTCTGTAACTTAAAGTCTTAGAGAATTGCCTAGAGGACTGACAAGTTAAATGACTTGCCTAGGGTCACACAGCCAGTATGTGTCAGAGATTTGGCTTAGACCAGGTTTTCTTGCCTTAGAGACTGGTTCTGTTTCTACTATTATATACTGTGCTCCAACATTTACCGGAATATAAAAATCCCTTCTGTAACATCTACAGCAACGGAAAAAGACGAGAGAAAGCATATATTGGGCAAGTCAGGCCACCAACCCCACCACCTGTACCAGTATCTGTCCTCAGATTCTGATGAAGGACTCAACTAGGACTCAACTCAAGAATCGGCAGAATTTCAATGCTTCTTGTCTCGTGCCTTCAGACATGATTATATGAAGCAGTCCTTGTGGGAGAGGCATGGTAAAGTGGATAGGACACGAGATTTGGAGTCAGAGGACAGAATCTGTTACTTTTCTACTTACATAACCTGGGGCAATTCTCATCTCTTTCTTGGCTCTAAGTTTTCTTATCCTAAGGGGGTGGGGGGTGACCTAAGGTCATTCTTACTCTAGATTTACATTCCTAAATGTTCACTCAATTTCAGTTATGACCAACTTGTCATGACCCCATTTGAGGTTTTCTTGGCAGATACTAGGATGATTTGCCACTTACTTCTCCAGATCTTTTTACAGATGAGGAAACTGAGGCAAATAGGACCAAGTGACTTGCCCAGGATCACACAGCTAGTAAGTGTTTGGGGCTTAATTTCAGTTTATGAAATGGTTCCAAGTCTAGTGTTCTATTCACTATGCAGCCTAAATGTCCCTAATAAGAGAAAAGACATTCTTCCTCAGATTGTAGGAAACCACTGAATACAGTCACTTGTCATTATTGCCATAGATATGCATAGTGGGCCCTCATTGTTGTCTTCAGCATCATTTTGTGGTGCCTCGGCATTATGACAGTAGAGGAACATTTTGGTCCAGTGTGGGAGATTGTTCTTTCAAAGTCATTCCCACAATCCCAAATAGCATAAAATACAGCCACTTGATGAATTGGCATGTATGTATATGCCCCACCCTTGCACTAACACTAACACCCCCCCCCCTGAATGAGAAAATGAGTATTATTTTTTAAGAAATTTGCTTTTCTGAAGTGGTTAGGAAATATGTCATGAATGTCTTAGAACATATTTTAATGTTCCCCTGAAACTTGAATGTTTTGCCACAGCAACATTTTTTTCTTCTTTACATTCTGGTTATTCTTTCTTTCTTTCTTTCTTTCTTTCTTTCTTTCTTTCTTTCTTTCTTTCTTTCTTTCTTTCTTTCTTTCTTTCTTTCTTTCTTTCTTTCTTTCTTTCTTTCTTTCTTTCTTTCTTTCTTTCTTTCTTTCTTTCTTTCTTTCTTTCTTTCTTTCTTTCTTTCTTTCTTTCTTTCTTTCTTTCTTTCTTTCTTTCTTTCTTTCTTTCTTTCTTTCTTTCTTTCTTTCTTTCTTTCTCTCTCTCTCTCTCTCTCTCTCTCTCTCTCTTTCTTTCTTTCTTTCTTTCTTTCTTTTTTCTTTCTTTCTCAAGAAGTCATGAAGTAAGTTGCATGGAAGGGAAGTATTGCAGTTTTGGAGGTAAGTGCCCCTTTTCCTCTAGACAAAATCAGACAAAACTACCTTATTTTCTGGTGATGTAGCAACTTGTTCCTTTGTCGACTCATTTAATTCCTTTATGTTTTATCATCTTCTTGGTAGTGTTAGAGCCCCAGGAAAAAGCCCTACTCTAGATTGCTTGGGAGGAATGAGGCTCTTAGAACCTAACTCTCATTAATCCAGGGCACTTTCTATTGCCTCTCAACCCAAATTCACTGATACCATTAGACCTTGCTCACACGCACTATTCTCTCAGGCCATCATATGATTGTAGGATTGTTCATCTAGAGCTGGAAGGGACTTAGAGGTCACAGAATCCAACCCCTTTATTTTATAAAAGAATACCTGAAACTAAGAACAATGAAGTACCACCCCCTTGTCCAGAGTTACAGCTACCATGCTGAGGCAGAATTTGAATCCAGATGATCCTGACTCCAACTCTAGAATGTTGTCCATTATACCATGTTACTTCTGATGTTAAACCAAATTGTACAGATGGATGTCTTCTAAATCCAACTTAGGAGAGTCTCCCTCAAAAGCCAGGTAAACTAGCCTCCTGCAGGACAGACTTATCCCCCCATGCCTCCCACAAGGTGGCAGAAGATAGCACTCTACTGTCTCATTTATAGTCTTTTTGAATACACACATTTATGTCTATATGGTGTTTCATCCCATAAGATGGTTAAGGCTCATGCATTAAGACACTTTTTCAGTGTTGATGGTCTCTCCTTAGTACCTTCATTAATGCTTAGTACTTAATAGATGCTTGCTGACTGGGAGCCCAATACTGTGCCATATTGGACCTCATGCTCTCTTACTTCATCCATTCTGCATTACTGCATGGCATCCATTCTGTATTCTGACTTTTCAAATCATTCTCACCCAATTCTTCCTAATTGAAATCTTGGTAAAAGATATAGATCCTGGGGGGCAACTGGGTGGCTCAGTGGATTGAGAGCTAGGCCCAAAGATGGGCAGGTTCTGGGTTCAAATTTGGCCTCATACACTTCCTAGCTATGTGATTCTGGGCAAGTCATTTAACCCCCACTACCTAGCCCTTACTGCTCTTCTGCCTTGGAACCAATACACAGGATTGATTCTAAGACAGAAGGTAAGGGTTTGAGAGAGAGAGAGAGAGAGAGAGAGAGAGAGAGAGAGAGAGAGAGAGAGAGAGAGAAGAGAGAGAGAGAGAGAGATCCTTTAGTCAGAAGGCATTGTAGGCTTTGGTGCCTTCTAGCTTGGCCTCAGTGTATTACTGACAGCTCTTGTTGTTTGACCTTATAACATATGACAGTCATCATGTTATTTGTCTGGCCTCTAGAGCAGTTGGGCAGCTCTGACACACTGCCCAGCTTCTCATTAGAACAAGCTATTCCAGGAATGCTGCTCTAGCACCCATCCCTTTTCCCCATAGCTAATTACAATAGTTGCCCTAAGGACAAATCATAATAAACATTTATGTGGCAATAACTATGCCAGGCATTGTGCTAAGCATTTTACATTGATTATTATCTTTGATCCTCACCACAACTCTGAGAAATAGATGATAGGGGATTGTTATCCCCATTTTTTTCACATTGAGGAAACTGAAGCAAATAGAAGTTGTGACTTGACTAAGGTGACCCTTGTAAGTGTCTGAATTGGAATATGAACTCATCTTTCTGATTCTAGCAATTCATTCATTCATTTATTTAGACTTCTATTTATCTCTTTATAGAAATACATTTATTCATTTAATCCACTGCATTGCCTAGCTGCCTCATTGTTAGAACCCTGTAGAAGAAGCTTCTGCCTTCTATTATTTAGCATCAAACCAGTCTTTAAACTAGAAGACCAGAATCCCTCTGCTTCTAATGTGCTGAGGAGAATATTCCCATATTTATCTCAGTAGTATTAGACTGGGGACATGATAAATAACTACAGTAGAGGATAGAAGCTAATCTGCCAAGTAGAGGCTAAAAAACTGGACACTCCATAGTTGGGGCACAGAAGAGGAAGCAGATTTTGTTTCTGATCCACAATTCCATGCTGTGTTCACTCAGCATCCATCTTATAATACGACTGCTTAAAGAAATCAGGAAATTTGAAAGTCCAGAATTTTAGCTATACTCATTTTCCCAGAACAGGCATGATACTATCAGCAAAGATTTAGGAACACTTCATCCTCTGAAATCAAAGGGAAAGAGAAAAAAATCAGGCAAAGGCATAGAGAAAAAGATGGGCTCCATTTTGCTATATCATCATCATCATCATCATCATCATGGCTAACATTTCCTTAGCCTCCACTCTGTGCCAAGCTCAATACTTTACAATCATCATCTCATTTAACCTTAGCAACAACTTTGAAAGGCAGATGCTATTATCATCCCTATTTTACAGATGAGGGAACACAGGCAAACCAAGGGGAAGTGGCCAACACACTCTTGATCTATTCAAAGCGGTTTAATATGAGCTGACCAAGTCATAGTATGTGCCATCAAAAATGCTATCTCTTTGGCCTACTTAGTGGTAATATATTAATTACTATTTTTAGCACTCATCTTTAATGAAGCATATTAAAATGATAGGTTAAATGGGCAAAGAGAACGCCAGCTCTCAAGATTCCAAAGAAATCAGGCAAACTAAGAATGTAGATATCAAACATACCAGCTAAGTAATAAGGTTTATTTTAAAGTGCCCTGGCATCTCTTTATTATTTCTTTCTATGGTTTCTATTGAGATGGGAATGTATTTTTATTAAGTATTTGCTATTTTCCAGCTATTTTAGAGATATTATTTCATTTCATCCTTACTACTCTTGGGGTTAATGTTATTATAATCTCTATTTCACACTTAAGGAAACTGAGGCACACAGAAGTGAAATGATATGATCTGCTCAGGGTCATACAGCTAGTTAGTATGTGAGGTCAGATTTGATCTCATGTCAGAATAGCATTCTATTCACTGCATTGTGTAGCCCATGTATTGCTTTCAAGAGTAACAACCATACTGAAAAGAGCAGAGAATTATAGAAATGGAGCTAGAAGTCACCTCAGAGAGGTGATTGAACACCCATTTCTTTTACATATGGGTAAACTGAGGCTCAGGATAGTTGAAGTGCTTTATAATGAAAATCAGAGTTAGAATCTAATCTCAGTTTCTTTGTCTCTTAAGTCCTAACTCCCCTTGGATTAAGCCTTTGCTGGTTCTGAGGTGGACAAGGTTCAGAATTCTTCCTTTTGCTTCATATACTCCCTTGCTTTCTAATTTCTCCCAGCATTCTACAGAAATTTCTCTCTTCAAAGTTATCAATGATTTTTATTTGCTGAATGCAGTGTCTTCTCAGTCCTCATCTTTCTTAATCCTCTGTCAGCATTTGGCATCACTGATTGCCCCTTCCTTCTGGGCCCAACTTCTGCTGACTTCCAGGACCTAGTTCTTTCCTGGTTCTCTTCTTGCTTCTCTAACTCCTATTTCTCAGGCTCTTTGGTTTGCTCCATTTTTTTTTCTTGTTTTCAAGGGGGGGGGGGTTGATCTCCAAGCCCCTCTAGCATTCTTCTCTTTTTTGTCTACAGTCTTTTTCAGTGAGTTCATACTCTCCTGACTCCAGTTCTCATCTCTATACAGATGACTCTTAGATCTCTCTCTCTCTGTCTGTCTCTCTGTCCTCTCTCTCTCTCTCTCTCTCTCTCTCTCTCTCTCTCTCTCTCTCTCTCTCTCTCTCTCTCTCTCTCTCTCTCTCTCTCTGTCCTCTCTCTCTCTCTCTCAATGAATCCATCCATTCATCTAGCCATCTATCTACATTAAGTGCTAATCTCTGCTTTAAGCTCTAGTTTAGAATTACCAGCAGCTAAGTATACAGTGGATAAAGACTTTGGGCCTGGAGTCAGGAAGACTTGAGTTCAAATATGACCTCAGATATTTGCTAGCTGGGCGAACCTGGAAGTCACTAAACCATTTGCCTCAATTTCCTCATCTGTAAAATGAACTGTAGATGGAAATGATAAACCACCCCAGCACATTTGCCAAGAAAACCCAGATACAACTGAAATGACTGAAAAATAACAAAAAAATCTCTATATATCTTCTTTTCTAATAGATTTTAAGCTCCTTGAAGTCTAAGTTACATATTTTCACATTTGCCTTCCTAATACAACCCTAGGACCTTACCTATATTGGGTACTTGATAAATGTTTATTGACTCAAACCAAATTTAAAGCACATTCCTCCTAGTGGACAAATAAAAATAAGGTCATAAAATAATATTCTTTTCCTTTTTCTTAAACATTACATTCTGTCTTAAATTCAACATTGTATTTTACTTCTAAGGCAGAAGAGCAATAAAGGCTAGGTAATGGAGGTAAAGTGACTTGCTCAGGGTCACACAGCTAGGATATGTCTGAGGCCAGATTTGAATCTAGGACCTCCAGGCTTGGTTCTCTATTCACTGAGCCAACTAGTGCTGTACCTCCCCCCCCTTTATTTTTTTCTATTAACATTACTACTGAGAATATGCCATTAGTGCCTACCTCTTTTGTAATTTTAAAGGGTTTTATTGTCTTGAACTATAGTTATTCTGTAGGATAGTTTTGACTGTTATCTATTTATTGCAATTAGGTTTTTGGCACAAGGTACATATAAAACTCTTAGTCTGGGAATTTGTGGGCCTGTACTGCTATAATTGCCTATTGATATTTGTATGCCTGATGACTACTGTTAATTAGTTAATGTTTGTAAAGTGATTTTGAGATGCAAACCTAATTATCATTGTACTGTGGGAGGGTGTTATTGACTGCTACTAGAGCTATCTAAAAGTGTGACTGATTTTGACTCTTAAATTTCATTCTGTATCTAGCGAGATGAAAGAAACTGTGAGTGTGTTCTGGGCCCCATGCCCCACCAGACCAGCCATTGCCCTGTGAACAGCTCTGCTAAGGCTAGTCCCAAGATTTTCCAATCGCCTGCCATTAGAGTCTGCTCTAACTTGTTGATAAAACCTTGATCCATTTTTCCCAATAACAAAAACAAAGATCAAAGTAAACATAAAGTAAAGACAGTTAAAATTAGGCAAATATACCAGGTGATGGTATCTTTCTCTCCTAGATCCAGAAAAGAACTTAGTAAACCAAGAGCATGGTTGACTTTAGGTATTTCTCTGTCTAGGAGAGAAGCTGAGTAATAGAATGAGCAGAAGGCAAGAACTGGAAAAACTTGGGTTTCTAGCCTTTGACTTTACTAGCCATAGGCTAGTCACACACCCTCTCTGAGCCTCAGTTTCTTTGGTTGTAAAATGAGGGTTAGCTTAGATGGCTTTTAGCAGGATGATCTCTGACCCTGTGACCATGGATAATACAATTATTATCTTTTCATTGCTGCAAGCCCTTCTCAAAGCCAGTTACAGAGAAGCTGATGAGCCTCTATATCAATAGATGAATTTTTGACATAAAGGAAATCATATATTCCTGTCCCACCCCTTCCAACCTATATTACAAGTATGATGTGTATTTTTCTGAAAGAATGAACAGGGGCCATTTTGTATTAGTAATTCCACTTTATTTCTGATTTGTTCTGACACATTCTGGTCTCATGCTGTATTTCTACCTAACGCCGTCCCTAATCCTCTGTGCTGTGATTTTTACACCACTATGTGCCAAGCACTATACAAAGAACTGATATAATTAGAATTTGAGCTCAGGTCAATTTTCCTTCAGCTCCATTCTTTACGTTACTCTTAGCTGCTAGCTGCACTTGTTTCTGTAAATCTCTTCCTGTTCTTCTGTCATCATAGCCTCATACCATTTCTTCAAGACAGGAAGTCCATTCTGTGAGTTATGATTCCTTTGGTGGCTATTGCATGAAGACCCTTGTTCCTCTCCATCCTACAGAATTCCAGGAATCTCAGGAGTTGAATCAAGCTATGATATATCAGAACTGTTTCTGTTGCAGGAAGTCACCTCATGTTTTGACTAAAGCAAAGTTCAGATTTATGCTTCAACTTATCCCAGTCTTTGAATTGATTAGGGTTAAGTCCTTACATACCAAGAGTAACTTTGAACACCACTAAAAGCATTTTAAATATTATTATTGTTGTTTTTGTTATGAATTATGTTTGTTCCTAATATTCCTTGCCCCTGAGGGATAGGGTACATCATTGTTATGGAAGTTTTAAGCTTATAATGGTAAATTAGAAAAGATCTAAAGGATTTCAGAGTAGCAACAGACACTAGTACAGAAAGCAATTAGGAATTTGCTGGTTGCTTTTTGACTTTCCTGAATATTTTGCATGGCAACAAGTGAATTTGCCCAGAAAAGCAACATGCCTCAGTGATAGGGCAATGGGCTTGGAGTCAAAAAGACTAGCACTTACTGAGTGGATCATGGCCAAGGCTCTTGAATTCTCTGAATCTCACTTTCTTTGTCTGTGGAATATTTGTCACATCTTCCTTGTAGGGTTCTTAAGAGGTCCAAATGAGTTAATGGATGTAATGCATTTTATAAACTTTTAAGAGCTATAAACATGTTGGTTTTTGTTGTTCCAAGAAATTGTCCAACTGTAACTGTGGGCATTTGGTCCAGAGAGAGCAGGTGACAGAAGAAATGCCTGGATCATAGATTTAGAGATAGAAGGGACCATAGAGGTCATATAATATAACTTCATTGTCAGAAAAGGAAACTAAAGCCCAGGGAAGTCAAATGGCTTGGACAGAGCCAGGATTGAAATCTAGGACCTTTGAACCTCTCCGCAATATTTCCCACTTCTATGCCGTTCTCTTCACTCATCCACAACCCCCAGAATTAAGATCATATTCCTTCTTTCCTGGACTATAATGAGAGCCTCTGAGTTGATTTCCCTTCATCCAATCTTTCCTCTAACCCATCCTCCAAACCTTTGTGGCTTTTTTTTATCATCTCTAGGATCAAATTCAAACTCCTCTGTTTGGCTTTTAAAGCTCTTCTAGGTTTAACTCTATTTTATATTTCCAGGTTGATTACAAAAAAGATCTCCTTACATATTGTGAGATCCAGTCAAACTGGTCCCATGGCTTCTCTCCACACTTGGCATTCCATATTCTCACCACCATTTACTTACTTTCTTTCCAGGAATGCTGTCCTTCCTCACCTACCCCTTTGGAACTTAGAGTTCCCTCAAGGTTCAGATCATATACTAACTCCTATAAGATATCTTCCCTAATTCCCAATAGTTTGTATCCTCTTCCTTGAGATTACATTGTATATATTTGGTGTTTACTTTTCTTTGTATATAATGTATCCCAATTTGTTCAGTTTTTTTTTTCAGTAGTATCCAACCAGACCCATTACTCTATTTATCTAGCTGTCCTGTACTATAGCCCCATAATTTTTTTAAACCCTTACCTTCTGTCTTGGAATTAATACTGTGTATTGGTTCCAAAGCAGAAGAGTGGTAAGGGCTAGGCAATGGGGGTCAAGTGACTTGCCCAGGGTCACATAGCTGGGAAGTGTCTGAGGCCAGATTTGAACCTAGGACCTCCGTCTCTAGGCCTGGCTCTCAATTGAACTACCCAGCTGCTCCCTACATCCCCATAATTGAATGTAATCGTGTAAGAGTAATGATTTTCTCATTTTGTATCCCTAACATGCAGTAGGTGTTTAATAAGTGCATGTAAGTCCATTAATAAAAGATGAATAGTCTGGAATGTAGTAGGTGATTAATAAATTCTTCCTGAATTGAGTTGACTATATCTCATTATGTCATGTCATAAAACCATTGCTTTGCAAATGCTTCTAATAGATTGGACTGACATTTTATATTAGGGACAAACTGGGTAGGTACTTCTGAATGGAATTAAATAGCATGAGGAGAATTCTCTCAATAGAACTCATCTGTAGCTAATGCAATTTCCTAAGTTAGGGAGAACCCAGCTATTTATTAGGTCAGCAGAAGACCTTCCCATGTGCTTTGTTTCCCCTCGAAAGCTAACCTAGCTAGGGAGATAAGGTTTGAAACCTCATGTGTTACCTTTTGTATTATAAGGTCTGGAGGGCCTAATTGATGCGTAAGGATGTTTGTTGTTTTGTTTTTAATTAGAGAACTCTTAATAATGATTAAGTATTCAAAATGACTTTTCCTACTAAATGTCAATCTAGGTATCAGCTCTAGTGTGATATTTGGAAACAGACTAAGTAGGTCTAATGATGCAGTTTTTTTTCCCCTCTTTTTACTATGACAACTTTCCCAGCACACGCTATTTATGCTACTTGAGATTTTCTGAGACACCAATAAGACTTTTAAATTAACGTGCTTTGCATTTTACTCAAAATAACTGTTTCCTTTGCTTGTCTTTATTTATAATTATTGCAAAGATATAAAAAGAAACAGGAGTGGGGAAGATGCAATACATAGGTGAAGCATATTACAGTACTTTCCAGTCTTGTATGACGTTAAAAGGATGAGTTGCAAAAGCATATTCACAAAAAACATAGGATTTTATTTATTTTCTTATGTAGTCAAAGGAGATGGGAGTTTCAAAGAGAGCTAATATTATTCTGATTTTGGTTTTAAATCTTGAAGTAAATATGTTGCTTATTTTATTACATGGTCTACTTTTTTAAAAATCCAGCTTTTCAAGATTTTAAAATTGGACGAATACTTGAGATTTCTTGAGACTTTTAATTATTGTTAATCACTTTATATTTAGGGAAGGAGAAAGAAAAGGAATAAGTATTTATCTAGCACCTACTATGTGCCAGGAACTCTGCCAAGCACTGTATGAATTTTATCTCATTTGATTCTTAAAACAACCTGGGAAAGTAGGTTTTTATTATCATCCCTATTTTACAATTGGGGAAACTGAGATGGGGAAACCAAGGTGAAGTGACTTGCTCAGGATCATACAGCTAGTGCCTGAGGCCAGCTTTGAGCTCTCATGTCTCTGACTTGTAGCCCCTCCCCATTTACTACCACCTCAATGCCTCATTTATCCACTCATTTTTCCCTTATTAATCTGAAAGATTTTTGTTAATTTTTGTTGATTGTTTTGTTGATAATAATTGTAGATAACAATGATTGATAATTATTTAGTCATTCTAGTTGTGTCCTGTACTTTGTGGCTCCACTTGGGGTTTTCTTGACAAAAATACTGGAGTGGTTTGCCATTTCCTTTTCCAGTTCATTTTGCAGATGGGGAAACTCAGACAAATAAGGTTAAGAGACTTGCCCAGGGTCACACAGCTGGTAAGTTTCTGAGGTCATATTTGAACTCAGGGCTTCTTGACTCAAGGTCTAGTGTACAATCCACTATGTCACTGATATGCCCCAGGGATAGGGCCTAAACTTCAGGATGAGGAAACTATAGTCAATGTAGGTCAGCACCTACTTTGAAATTTGTAATCTTTAGAGAGCTGACTAAATTGCAAAGGTATGCCAGAAGTCTGGCATACTGCCTGAATTAGATTAAAGTATGATTGAGACATATTTAGCAAAATAAAGAAAACACACAATATAGAAAATGTTCATATGTAACTGTTTATCTTCATGGAGGTTTCACAAATCCATTTCTATTTGAGTTTGACTGCATCGCCATAAAGCACTTAAATATTAGGTGACTTGTTCGTCAAATAGTATGTGTCAGAGAGTAGGATTTGAATCCAAGACTTTTTGATTTTGAGTTCTACTCTTATTGCCACAAATGTAAGAAAATAAGTGTAGCACAAGGAAAATTCTTGAATGAAAAATGAATGATATTAATAATAATTAATATGGAATTAAGTGTAGTATCTCTAGGAAGGCTTCAGAGAAGAGGCTGCAACTCAGAAAAGTCTTGAAAGATTGTAAGTAACTCAGAGGAGGAAGAAGTACTTTCTTTTCAGGAAGAATAATCAATATAAATTCAGTACAGAGAGAAATGAGAGTGCTCAGTTAGAGAATATATGTCCAGTTTGGCTGACATTTTTCCCGAAGGGAAGTTTATGAAATAAGGTTGGAGCGATAGATAGGAGAGCAAAGGGAGGACCTTAATCCCAGATTTATATTTTAATCTTATATTTAGTGAGAAATCATGAAAGATTTTTGATCAGGGAAATGATAAGGTCAGGTCTGTCTCTTAGAGGAAGTATTTCGGAAGCTGCATGGAGGATGGATTGGAAAAGGGAGAGTTTGAGTGAAGGAAAACCAATTAGAATTGAGGTTATCAAATTTTTCATGAGTCCCTCAGGGGCTGATTATCTTTTATCACTATACATTGAGAGATCCCATTCTTCCAGAGCATTAATTTTCCCTTTGTATGATAGTTAAAGACCATTTTAAGGAGAACTCACACAAGGCAAACAATCACATGGAGTTCAGAAGAAGAGATACAAGGACACTTGTAGGTCTCTCTGAAAGACTTTGGTACTGACTGTGAGATGCAGGAGATGCTGGTTGAGGACCATCCTGCGGGCATGCCCGCATCAAAGAAAGTGCCATGTTCTATGAGCTCAGCAGTATTACAGTAGCTCAAAATAAATTTAGAAACACATCCTGAGGGAGGCCTGAGCAGGAAACTTGGAAGTTAATATGTCAAGGTCCCAGCAGCAGAAGGTCCCAGATAAGAACTTAGGGGCCATAAATGCTGGCAACATTCCCACAATGGTATGTACCAGATGAGGACTGGGGGGGGGGGGGGGGGAATGCATGCTGGAGGGTATATAATCCCAGCGGTCAGGAGCTACGGGAGAACTCTGTGGCTGAGTTACCCCTGGTGTGTACCAGTTCAATAAATGACCCTCTTGCTAATTGCATTGTCTATTGGTCTTCTGTGGTGGTGGGTGAAAACCCGGACCCGAATAATCCATCCCAAATGTTCACATGGGCCATTTGTGCCTGATCTGTAGTAGAGCCTTCTGAGTCTATACAAGTCTGATCAGCCACAGTCTGATACACTGTACATGGACATTGTGATGTCATTGGTCCTCTTCTAGTGAAAGAGAAAACCACCAAGAATGATGATTCTTAATATAACAAATAAACAATAATTTATTAACTGCTTACTATGTTCCAAGCACCCCGCTAAGCAATTGGGAATACGACTTCCGGTTAAGATGGCGGCTTAGAGAAAGCTAAAGCTCAGATCTCCTGAAAACCCTTCCCGACCAATCTCAAACGATAAGCTCCTAAGGCGCCGAAATTCAAAACGATCAACAGCACAGACCCTGGGAACCCTCCTCCTGGACCTGGACCCGGATCAAAAGGTACGGCTCCCCTTAAAAGCCAGAACCCGAGATCCCTCGGACCTCAGGGGTAGGAGCGCAGAGTCCAAGGCTCCCGGAAGCCGCAGCCCGGCCTGGCTCAGAGAGCAGAACCCTCAGGGCCTTCTACAGTCCTGGTGAAAGTTACTGCCTGGGGCTTCCGCTGCAGAGAGCTGGTCGAAACAACAGCAACCCTCAGGGCGGGCAAGACAGCCTCACGGGCTGGATCCTGCTATCCAAGTCTCAGTGAAAGTCCTTGCCCTCCGAGCTTGGGCTAGCTGCAGCCCATCCCCCCGCAGGCCAACGAAACAGCCTCACAGCCAGCGATTCTGAAGGCAACTTCCAGAAAGCGAGCCGGGGGGAGAGTGTGGCCTCGTGGTCCGACCCTTCCATTCCAGTTCCAGTGAGGCATATTCAGTTTAACCCAGGGAAAGCTCGTAGAACCATCTGCCCAGGACTAAAGCCTCTGAACACCAGACAGAGACAAGAAAAACTAATCCTCCACATTCAGAAATGGCAAACTCCACAGAACCACAGAAGCCCCAAAATACCAAGAAAAATAAGAAGAAAGGGGCGACTTTGGACACATTCTATGGAGCCAAAATACAAAATACAGAGCAGACAGAAGATAATATAAAAGAAAATGCTCCAAAACCTTCCAAAGGAAATGGAAACTCTCCACAAACCTATGAAGAATTTGAATCAGAAATGACCAAAAAGATGGAAGCCTTCTGGGAGGAAAAGTTGGAAATAATGCAAAAGAAATTCACGCATCTACAAAACCGGTATGATGAAACTGTAAAAGAAAACCAGGCTTTAAAGGCCAGAATCAGGCAGCTGGAAAACAACAATCGTGTAAAAGAGCAAGAATTAATAAAGCAAAGCCAAAATACCAAGAAATTAGAAGAGAACATAAAATATCTCACCGACAAGGTGATAGATCTGGAAAATAGGGGGAGAAGGGATAATTTAAGAATAATTGGACTCCCAGAAAAGCCAGAAATAAACACCAAACTGGACATGGTGATACAAGATATAATCAAAGAAAATTGCCCAGAGATTCTAGAACAAGGGGGCAATACAGCCACTGACAGAGCTCACAGAACACCTTCTACACTAAACCCCCAAAACACAACTCCCAGGAATGTAATTGCCAAATTCCAAAGCTATCAAACAAAAGAAAAAATCCTACAGGAAGCCAGAAAAAGACAATTTAGATATAAAGGAATGCCAATCAGGGTCACCCAAGACCTTGCAAGTTCTACTCTGAATGATCGTAAGGCATGGAACATGATCTTCAGAAAGGCAAGAGAGCTGGGTCTCCAACCAAGAATCAGCTACCCAGCAAAACTGACTATATACTTCCAAGGGAAAGTATGGGCATTCAACAAAATAGAAGACTTCCAACTTTTTGCAAAGAAAAGACCAGAGCTCTGTGGAAAGTTTGATACCGAAAATCAAAGAGCAAGGAATACCTGAAAAGGTAAATATTAAGGAAAGGGGAAAATGTTATCTTCTTCTTTTACTCAAACTCTCTTCTATAAGGACTACATTTATATCAACCTATGTATACTAACATGTGGGGAAAATGTAATGTATAAATAGGGGGTAAAGAAAGACCAAATAGAATAATCATTCTCACACAAAGATTCACATGGGAAGGGGAGGGGAAGAAAACTCCTATAAGAAGGAGAGGAAGGGGGGGGGTTACTTAAACCTCAATCTCAGGGAAATCAGCTCTGAGAGGGAAAAACATCCAGATCCATTGGGATCTTGAATTCTATCTTACCCAACAAGGGTAAGGAGAAGGGAAAACCAAGGGGGGGGAGGGGAGAGGGAGAACAAAAAGGGAGGGAAAGAGAGGGGGGAGGGGGAGGGAACAAAAAGGGAGGGACTAAAAAGGGAAACATCAAGGGAGGGGACAAGGGGGACTGTTTCAAAGTAAATCACTGGACTAAAAGGTAGAGCCGAAGAAGAAAAGGTTAGAATTAGGGAAGGCAATCAAAATGCCAGGGAGTCCACAAATGACAATCATAACTTTGAACGTGAATGGGATGAACTCACCCATAAAACGTAGACGAATAGCAGAATGGATTAGAATCCAAAACCCTACCATATGTTGTCTTCAAGAAACACACATGAGGCGGGTTGACACCCACAAGGTCAGAATTAAAGGATGGAGTAAGACCTTCTGGGCTTCAACTGATAGAAAGAAGGCAGGAGTGGTAATCATGATATCTGATAAAGCCAATGCAAAAATAGACCTGATCAAAAGGGATAGGGAAGGTAATTATATTTTGTTAAAAGGGACTATAGACAATGAGGAAATATCATTAATCAATATGTATGCACCAAATAATATAGCACCCAAATTTCTAATGGAGAAACTAGGAGAATTGAAGGAAGAAATAGACAATAAAACCATACTAGTGGGAGACTTAAACCAACCATTATCAAATTTAGATAAATCAAATCAAAAAATAAATAAGAAAGAGGTAAAAGAGGTGAATGAAATCTTAGAAAAATTAGAATTAATAGACATATGGAGAAAAATAAATAGGGATAAAAAGGAATACACCTTCTTCTCAGCACCACATGGCACATTCACAAAAATTGACCATACATTAGGTCACAGAAACATAGCACACAAATGCAGAAAAGCAGAAATAATGAATCCAGCCTTCTCAGATCACAAGGCAATAAAAATAATGATTAGTAATGGTACATGGAAAACCAAATCTAAAACCAATTGGAAATTAAACAATATGATACTCCAAAACCGTTTAGTTAAAGAAGAAATCATAGAAACAATTAATAATTTCATCGAGGAAAATGACAATGGCGAAACATCCTTTCAAACCTTTTGGGATGCAGCCAAAGCGGTAATCAGAGGTAAATTCATATCCCTGAATGCTTATATTAACAAACAAGGGAGAGCAGAGATCAATCAATTGGAAATGCAAATGAAAAAACTGGAAAGCGATCAAATTAAAAACCCCCAGCAGAAAACCAAATTAGAAATCCTAAAAATTAAGGGAGAAATTAATAAAATCGAAAGTGATAGAACTATTGATTTAATAAATGAGACAAGAAGCTGGTACTTTGAAAAAACAAACAAAATAGACAAGGTACTGGTCAATCTAGTTAAAAAAAGGAAGGAAGAAAAGCAAATTCACAGCATTAAAGATGAAAAGGGGGACAGCACCTCCAATGAGGAGGAAATTAAGGCAATCATTAGAAATTACTTTGCCCAATTATATGGCAATAAATACACCAATTTAGGAGAAATGGATGAATATATACAAAAATACAAACTGCCTAGACTAACAGAAGAGGAAATAGAATTCCTAAATAATCCCATATCAGAAATTGAAATCCAACAAGCCATCAAAGATCTTCCTAAGAAAAAGTCCCCAGGGCCTGATGGATTCACCTGTGAATTCTATCAAACATTCAGAGAACAGTTAATCCCAATACTATACAAACTATTTGACATAATAAGCAAAGAGGGAGTTCTACCAAACTCCTTTTACGACACAAACATGGTACTGATTCCAAAACCAGGCAGGTCAAAAACAGAGAAAGAAAACTATAGGCCAATCTCCCTAATGAATATAGATGCAAAAATCTTAAATAGGATACTAGCAAAAAGACTCCAGCAAGTGATCAGAAGGATCATTCACCATGATCAAGTAGGATTCATACCAGGGATGCAGGGCTGGTTCAACATTAGGAAAACCATCCACATAATTGACCACATCAACAAGCAAACTAGCAAGAATCACATGATTATTTCAATAGATGCAGAAAAAGCCTTTGATAAAATAGCAATTGGGAATACAAATCAAAAGTAAAATGTTCTCAAGAATTTACATTATAATTGAGGAATAAGCATAAGCTGACACTAACTGGATGTGTACAGAGTAGTTAAAAAAGTAACTTTAGAGCTATTGGGCCTGGGAAAGTCCCCTTGTACAAGATTCTTGAACCAAGTCTTAAAGGAAGTCAATGGTTCTTAGAGGTATAGGTAAGAAGAGAGAGCATACCAAGCATGGAGGAACAGCCACTTCAAAGATATGGAGAAGGAAGATGGAGTATCATGCGTGAGAGACAAACAGCAAGTAGACTATGATAGAAGGGATAGAAAATTGGATTCAGATTCAGAGGACTTGGGTTTGAATCCTACTTCAGATCCTTGCTAGCTATACAAATATGACCATGTTATATATCCTATCAAAGCCTCAGTTTCCTTATTTGTATGAGAGGGTGTAATAAAACTTATATTACCTACTTCAAAAAGTTGTTTTCTTAAAAGGAAAGTTTTTTTTTTCCTAGCCCTTACTATATAAATGTTTTTATTATTGACGATAAATTACATTATTGAGAAGGTAAGGCTAGATAATATAAAATCTAAACTATTTCTAATTCAGTGCTGTTTTGAAAAAGTTGTAGTGGAAAGTATTAACTTACTAATTAGGTCTGCTTATGCTGGGACAGGCCATTTGCCTCTGTTTTAATTTTCTCATTCTTAGAATGATGAGGGGGATTTCAGTGATTCCTATAGTCCATAAGAGCTAGAACTAATCTGATAATTTTAATAGTTGTCATGTTGCCTACTTGAACATGAATTTCTTGTTTCCTGTTTTCTGTGTATCCAGATTTAGATTCTAGCACCACTTATGATGCACAATCTGGTTTGAATTTATTATCAATAAATATTGTCTATAATCTGACATCATGTGCTGTATTTGCAAAGTGAGTAAGATGAGATTAGGTTCACATCCACTTATTTGTACCTACATCCTAAATTTAGCTTTAACCCTAGGGCAGAAAGTCAATTTATGGATCTATTATTGTAGTTCATTCACAGCCCATGTTATTTTTCAATAGCTATGAAACTATTTAAGATAATGAACAATATTTTGAAGAAAAATGCCATGATTTCAAAATGTCACTTAATTGGGAGATTTGAGTTCATTTAATATAATTAGGAGGAATAAGATAAAATTCTCTATTTTATAAAACCTGTTAATTCTTTAAAAACGTCAAGTGAATAGAATCCAAATAATTAGAATGTAATTGTTTAATTAAAATGAAGGATCTGAGTTGAGAAACATGGTGGTGATAAGTTTCTCAGGAAATTGTCAAGCTCCTTTGATCAGATGAAACATTTTACTTGAGTTTTTATAACCAACTCAGTTTCAGAATAAGGAAGGAATAAAAAAGAGGGGGATCATGACTCAGATAAAAGCAAGAAAATTAATTAGGAGTTTTAAGGAGGATTATTTATCAGGAGATATTAAAAGTAGCAAACATAGGTGGCAGATTTCAGAGTGTTCAGAGAGAAAAGAAATCGGTTTATCAACTGATCACAAAAACAGTGTGGTAACAAGGAATCTAGGTGATATGGGATTTTCCCATCACATTAAAAGTTAATACATAGAACCAAGTATAGGTCCTCTTCCCTCATTTAATGAAATGAATATATTTCATCAAGCTAAATTATATTTTCCCATTGCAGCATGATGTGGTAGAAATAACATTGGCCTAGGAATCTTAGTGTCAATCCTACCACTAACTTAGTTGTTTGAATTCTGGTAGGAATTTGGCCTTTTGGGGGCAATAGTTTCCCTAATCTTCCCTGTTTCATAGGCAGTTAGGTGGCACAGTGGATAAAAGGCTGGATTTATAGTCAGGAAGACCTGAGTTCAAATACTACTTTAGACAGTTAGTTAGATGTGGATTCTGATTTAGTCATTAATCCTCTCTCAGCTTTGGTTTCCTTATCTATAAAACGGGAATAATAATACCTCTTACCTTATATGATCAAATAAAATAATATATGTAAAGCTTTTGGAAAATCCTAAATTGCTATATAAATTATTATTATCATTGGGTAATGAGTAAGCGTAAGGATTGGAAGCAGAAATGAAGTTTTTAGTTATTAAAATGAAAGGAAAATAGAGGGCTACAAATCAAACTCCTTTATTGCTAAGAACATCCTGGTAATATCTGGAGATATGGGTAGATATCATCATTATCATCATCATCATCATCATATTTCACACCCATATTCCACATGCATAGACACATATTTATACAAACAGTGTTCACACATATGTGTATATATATGTAATGTATATAAAGTGGTATACATATGTCTGGATGCATACATATCTATTGTTAGCCATTAAGAATTTATTATATCTGCTATAATGCTGGGGTATTAATACAGCAATGAAACAGTTCCTGATTTTGCAAAGCTTTTAGTTTAGACAGAGGAGACAACATTTGTATATAGAGGCATCTACATAACATTGTGGGGAAGGCACTAGCAGCTTGGGTAGGAAAGGAGAGCATGGAAAGGTTCTTTAGCTCACTGTTGAAGGAAAGCTGGGATTCTAGCTGCCAAGGGTAAGAAGAGAGTATTCTAGGCATACAAGGCAGCCAGTTCAAAGATGTGGAGATGAGAAATAGTGTGTCATGGATTAAGAACAATAAGACAGCCAGTTTGGCTAAACTGTATAGTTTGTGAAGTAATGGACACTATGATTGGAAAGGCAGGATGGATTCAAGTTTTTAGTTCCAAAGATAGCTGTTAATACTTGATCCTAAAGGCAAGAGGGAATGACTTGAATTTAGAGAGGCTAAGAATATGCTAAACTAACCTAAGTAATCAGGAGGATAACAGATGACAAAATACTATGCCTTTCCTTATTTATGTACAAGCAATAGAGTCTCCCAGTTATTGAGAGTTGATACAGGTGATCACAAATGTTCACAAAATCTCAGATGGGGTTGGAAGGGACTTTAGACAACATCTATTTCTAACCACATGATGGTCAAGGACATTGTGATGATGCTGATGGAGACCATATCATTCTACTTCCATTTCAGCAGAGGACCTTCTTGCTTTGTTCTTTATCAAAAAACATGGAGTCCATCTGCTAAGGGTGCCTTGGTCTCCCTGGTTCTATAATTCAAAATATTTCAACTTAATCTTCTACTCTCTTGCCCTTTTTAGTCTTAGAGACAAAGTTTTCTTTTCTTCTGTCTTAGAATCAATACCATATATTGTTTCCAAGGCAGAAGTGGAAAGGGCTAAGCAGTGGTGATTAAGTGACTTGCCCAGGGTCACACAGCTAGGAAGTATCTGAGGTCAGATTTGAACCTAGGATCTTTCATATTCAGGCTGGGCTCTCAATCCACTGAGCCACCTATCTGCCCCTCAAAGCTCACTTTTCTTGAAAAAGGTAACCTATCTAGTGGTTCCCTAGATCCTATATTGTTCTATCTCTTTTAGAAGATAGATCATTCCTTATTTCCCCTAAATTTTCAATTTCTCCTTATTAATGGACTCATTCCTTATTACTTACATACACCTAAATCTCCTCATCTTAAAAATAACCTTAACTTGATTCTACCATCCTCCCAAATCATCAATATTTTTCTTCCATTTTATAGAAATTTTATTAGTTCTTGTTGCTTCCATTTTTCGTCTCCCATTCATTTCTTTTTTTATTTGATCATTTCCAAACATTATTTATTGGAGACAAACATAATTTTCTCCCCCCCCCCTCCCATAGCTGATGCGTGATTCCACTGGGTATCACATATGTTCTTGATTCGAACCCATTTCCATGTTGTTGGTATTTGCATTAGAGTGTTCATTTGGAGTCTCTCCTCAGACATGTCCCCTCAACCCCTGTAGTCAAGCAGTTGCTTTTCCTCGGTGTTTTTACTCCCACAGTTTGTCCTCTCCTTGTAGATGGTGTTTTTTCTCCTAGATCCCTGCAGATTGTTCAGGGACATTGCATTGCCACGAATGGAGAAGTCCTTTATGTTCGATTGTACCACAGTGTATCAGTCTCTGTGTACAATGTTTTCCTGGTTCTGCTCCTCTTGCTCTGCATCACTTCCTGGAGGTTGTTCCAGTCTCCATGGAACTCCTCCACTTTATTATTCCTTTTAGCACAATAGTATTCCATCACCAACATATACCACAATTTGTTCAGCCATTCTCCAATTGAAGGGCATCCCCTCATTTTCCAATTTTTGGCCACCACAAAGAGTGCAGCTATGAATATTCTTGTACAAGTCTTTTTCCTTATTATCTCTTTGGGGTGCAAACCCAGCTATGGCTGGATCAAAGGGCAGACAGTCTTTTATCACCCTTTGGGCATAGTTCCAAATTGCCCTCCAGAATGGTTGGATTAATTCACAAGTCCACCAACAATGAATTAACATTCCTACTTTGCCACATCCCCTCCAGCATTCACTACTTTCCTCTGCAGTCATGTTAGCCAATCTGCTAGGTGTGAGGTGATACCTGAGAGTTGTTTTGATTTGCATCTCTCTGATTATAAGAGATGTAGAACACTTTTTCGTGTGCTTATTAATAGTTTTGATTTCTTTATCTGAAAACTGCCTATTCATGTCCCTTGCCCATTTATCCATTGGAGAATGGCTTGATTTTTTGTACAATTGATTTAGCTCTTTGTAAATTTGAGTAATTAAACCTTTGTCAGAGGTTTTTATGAAAATTGTTTCCCAATTTGTTGCTTCCCTTCTGATTTTAGTTACATTGGTTTTGTTTGTACAAAACCTTTTTAATTTGATGTAGTCAAAATTATTTATTTTACATTTTGTGACTCTTTCTATGTCTTGCTTGGTTTTAAAGTCTTTCCGTTCCCAAAGGTCTGACATGTATACTATTCTGTGTTTACCTAATTTACTTAGGTTTCCTTATTTATGTTCAAATCATTCACTCATTTTGAATTTATCTCGGTGTGGGGTGTGAGGTGTTGATCCAAACCTAATCTCTCCCACACTGTCTTCCCCATTCATTTCTTAATGCCTTGTAATCTGACTTCCAGTATCATGAAACAATTGAAACTGCTCTTTTTAAGGATGTCAATTAGCTTTTTTACTTTAAACTCTTTTATTAATTTTATTATTAATTATTAAATTAATTATTTTATTAATAACTTTTATGTCAATGCCACTTTAATTTCCCAATATGTTCCCCTCACTTCTCCTTTCCAGATAACTCCACCTTGTAACAATGAAAAAAGTGATAATAAAATAAGTTCTGTTTGTCATTTCTTATGACAGTAATATTTCAGTACAAACATATGCCATAACTTATTCAATCATCCCCCAATTGATGGATATCCCTTCAATTTTGAATTTTTTGTCACCACAATAAGAGCTGTTATACATTTTTAAATAGATAGGTCCTTTCCCCCACCCTATGATATTTGCTGGGTCAGATAGCCCTTTGGGCTGGTTCCAAATTGCTCTCCAGAATAGTTGTATCAATTCATCATTCAATCAACAATATACTAGCATGCATCGCAATTTTCCCATATCCCCTCCAACATTTTCCCTTTTTGGGTCAGATTAGTCAATTTAATAGGTGTGAGGTTGCTTTAATGTGCATTTCTCTAGTTAATAATGATTTGGAGCATTTTTTCATACAACTAAAGACAATTTTAATTTCTTCTAAAAATGGGCTGTCCTTATCAAAGCACTGATCAATTGGGGAATGACTTGCATTCCTATAAATTTGATTTAGTTCTGTATAAATTTCAGAAATTAGCCTTTTATCAGAGAAATTTCCTATAAAAACCAGATATAAGAAATTGAGAAAACTAAGCATCTTTGCATTTTCTTTATCTCTTTGTGCCCTTGAAATTACACTAATCAAATTTTGTTCTGTGGAGGTAGGTTCCCTCAACTTTCTTCAAATCAGAGGTTTAGAGCTGGAAAGGACCTGTAGGTACCTTATTTTAGGGCTTCCTGATTTCAGAGATGAATAAATTTAAACCCTAAAAGGCTAAGCAACTTACTCAGGAAAACAGTTATAAGTAGCTGAGCTACCTGATTCTAAAACTTCAGCTTCAGGTAACCCAGGCCTCCAGGAACCCTTGAAGCTTTTATTGTCAGAATTAAGCAAAACACCTCAGTTTTCGAAAAGCTTAGATATAAATTAAAAATTTTAAATTAAGTCTAATTTAAGTCTTATGAACAAGCAAATATTCATGAGACTGGTATTATAATTCTCCATTAATTCTCTTGGTTTCCACTCTTTTTGACCAACACTGTAGAGAATGAATTCTTTGTTCACCTTGCCAAAAAGAATGAGAAAGAAGAAACAAGGAGGGCCCCATTTTGGAGACAGAAAGCAAGATACAGTCTTGATTGCCCAGTGTTGATGATACAGCCACAAAAAGAATTGTCAGAATTTACGGTAATGAGGAAAGCATGCTTTAAAAAATATCACATTATATGTCATAGAAATGAGTGTCTGGTAAACTTGAGGAAAAGGGAATATTCTCAGAAGATGAACTCTTTTAAAGTGCTAAGTGGCTAGTTGTGCAATTTATTATCATGGGGTTTTGCTAAAGTGGGTCTGCAAATTGAAATCTCATTTTCCCTATGGAAATCATCATCTTATAATGGCTCAAGAGCAGTCATAAAATTCTCTGCCATCTGGCACTCTGGGAGAGAACACTGGCATGATCTGTCCTGACAGTTGGCTTCCAAGCAGGTGTTTTCATTGTTTGTACGAGCTCTTTCTGTTGCAACACCATTCCCAAGGTCTGTTTTACACTGGTAGTTGGAATGTAGTGTGGCCTCAGGTGAGAGTGACTGTGGGGTGGCTCTTAGGTGAGTGGTTGCTATTGCCCCTAATCATAGGATCACACTATCATAGCATATTTGAGTTGGAAGAGAGATGAGAACAATCATCTATTGCAGTAAGGCAGCAGAATTTATGACACTGGGAGTAAGGATTCCTGAGTTTGCATTTGGAGTTTCCTTGGCAGAGATGCTGGATTGTCTGCCATTTCCTTTTCCAGCTCATTTGACAGATGAGGAAACTAAGGAAATAGGGATAAGTAATTTCCTCATGGTAACATGGTCAGATTTGAACTCAGGAAGATTCTTACTGACTCCAAGGCCAGTGCTCTATCCACTGTACTTCCTTGCTGTCCAAATTCAAATCCAGCTGATTCAAATATAATCCCCTCCTAATTTCAAGTTCTACACTGGTTCCACTCTCTCCCTGTGTAACTTCAAGCTGTCTCACTTCCCCTTTCAAGTCCTTGTAGAAAGGAATATTTACTAAGGTGGTATAATAAGATTAACTAGTTCAGAGCATTTCCCTCCTCATCACATCTGTGACATACACTTTCTTAAGTTCATACGGGTTCAAGGAAGTGTTAACTCAAGTTGAAGGAGAACAAACTGACAAGAGTTAACTCAAAGTTCTTAATTTGGGAGTCCTTTTTCTACCATTTGTGGCTTGCTCAAGCTCGGTATATTGATACTCTTTGCTAGGTTCCTCGAGGAACCTTGAAGTGGCTCTTAATAATACAGATATGGCCACCTGGGATACCCTTTAGTAACATGCTGTGCAAAAGTGGTGCTATTCTAAGACTGGCATGATAGATCATAGATGGAAAGATAGAAGGTGCCATATTGTCCTTCTCTAGTCAAAGGGAAGTGGGAGAGAAGCTGGCAAAAGCTGAAACCATGCCCTCTTTTCCTCTCTCTCTCTCTCTCTCTCTCTCTCTCTCTCTCTCTCTCTCTCTATATATATATATATATATATATATATATATACACACACACACACACACACACACACACACACACACACACACACACACACACATTCTTCTCAGGGGGTTTAGCTAGATCACCACACTTACTCCAATAATTTCTGGAATTTTCCCCCTTCTCAACAATTTCATTGATAGATGATCACTAGAGCATGGACAACTTTCCTCATTCTAGCAAAATGATTCACATACAATATCCAAGCCCTTTTATCACCTAGTCTGAGGCGTGTTCATGTTAGTTGTTTGGAATGTGTTCTCATCTAGTTAAGCTATCAAGGCAAACATGGGTTTGGTATGATCTCAATCCCTGCCATAGGAGTGCCTTTCATTCCTCTTCTCTTTTGCTGGTATTGATCAGTGTAGTTTGGTGATTGTGGACCTCCCATTCCTTTGGGACAGATGTTACCATCATAATGATTCTAAAACTGACAAAAATAGAAATTAAAAGAATGATTATACATGTTGAGTGATATTTGATCCTAGAGCTTCTAGGCAGCAATGTGAGTTTATTGAGTAGAGAAGTGGCAGTCATTTGGGGGATAGTTTGGAGTGGAGAGAAAGGAAGAAACACTATTTAGTCACCTGTAGTAATAGTCTAGGCCAAAGGTAATGAGGACCTCAAATATGGTGGTGGCTATATGAATAGAAAAGATATAATAGACATACAGGTAGAAATGACAAAATTTATAAACTGATTGGATGTTGGAGAATAAAGAACTGGATGTAACAATATTGAGAATCTAGGTGACTGAAAATAGAGTTGGAATAGGGTTGGCGCAAAGATAACATATGAGATCTGAAAAACAGATGACAAATATATGCAAAAAAGATTTCAAAGGGTTGAGTAGTGAATAAAAAGACAGGAAGTGAAAGGATGTAGAGAGCTTCTGGGAGTTCAGCTGAGAAAGGGTGGGAAAGAATATAATAGGACAATAGCTTGAGTGAATATGATGCTAGTGAAGGCTTTTTTAAAGTTTTTTTTTTTTTTTTAAGATTGGAGGGTACATTCCAAAATAGTAAATATATAAAAAGATCAAAAGAGCAAACAAATGTAAATCTGGAGCACCTCATACTGAAGTGGCCCTGCATACCAATCAGAATTGAAAGTGTCACCAGAACAAAGTGGGTAGGAAATACATAAGAATTCAGAACTAGAGAACTCATTGTGGAAAGTGGGGATTTTTTTGTTCCTTATTGTTCCTTCTGTCACCTACATTATGTTTTTTAAACAACAGGGTCCTATGAAGTTATCTGGTTCAATCTTCTCATTTTACATGTGAGGAAAGAGGTTACATGACTTACATAATTTCAAACAAAAAGTAAGTGAAAGAATGGAATTTCAAACTCAGATTTTTGTGTGGATTACCTTATTGAAATTTCTTTTCTTTCATATCTGTTTGTTTATTGGGTAAAGTTTTTTTTTAAATCATTGTTGGAGTGGTTTAAAAAGAAATTGGGTCTGACTTGGAAGCAAGGCATAGCCATCCTTGCTGGATAGCCTATATTAGTGAAGGGGGATCTTTTAGAGACTGAGTGCCCAAACTGCAACCCTCATGCCATATGAGAGCCCCTCACCTTACCCCAGGCAGGGAAGGGAGGAATCATTCCCATTGGACTGCCTGACAGAGGGGTGAGTCATGTGAGAAATGTCCTCAGGCACCAGTAGAAGTCCATTCCAGCATTCTCTGGCACATGTGCCATAGGTTTGCCAACATGGACCTATGATCTCATAAGGGCTAGGACTGATATGGAACCATAATAGCATCTCATATATCAAGTAGTCTTTACAAGGGTGATCCATTTCCCATCAAGATAAGGCTCAGTCCACTTACCATAACCTAATTCTTGTTATCTACATATGTATATATATGCATGTATATATGTAATTTTGCTTCTGAATATTTGAACTCTGTGGTTTCATGAAATAAAGAATATGACTTTCAAAAATATGACTGCCAATTAGTGAGGAGACTGAGCTTCTGATGCTGTCTTAAAGGCAGTTAATTGTGTTTCATGCCTTTCAAAGATCAGAACAAACAAGCTGCTAATGAGGGCTCTGTTTTTTGTTGTATGGATATGAGCTGGTAACCTAGAGCACTTGGGCTATATGAAGAAAGAAATCAACATGTTTTAAGTATACTAGCCAGGGACAGGAAGAAGCAAAACCATGAGGAAGACATAACTCATCTTTCACCCCATGCCCCTTCTCTGACCTCCTCTTTATTAGCCATCTCTTTCTTCTCTCCTGGGATAGTTCCTCCAACTCACCTTAATGCCCTAGTCTGGCTTTTTAATTGTTGTTCAACTATTCTTGATCTAAGTAGGTATTATTTTAAGATATATAAACCCTTACCTCCCCAAGATATTTAAGATATTTAAATCTTTCCTCAAAGATACTGTTAAGGATTCATTTAAGAAATGGAGAAAACATGTATTAAGTGCCTACTATAATCTAGGTATTGAAGATATTAAAAAGCAATAGTCCTTGCTCTCAAGTAGCTTCCAATCTAGTAGAAAATCTTAATGAATGAAACAAGTGAAGTAGATTTGGTGTATTAGAAAAAGATAAAGAGGGAAGTTTTGTCCCCCGTGGGAAGTTTGTACTTTCAGTATGGATAGAGAGAAAGAGAGGAGAACCCCCTTCTCGAAGTGGGGTTCAGAGGAGACAGCAGATATAATGAATTGGCTCAGAGAGAGGAGAGGGGTTTGAAGATTTTCCCTCTTCTAACTTCCCTCCTTAGCTAAAGTTGCTCTCCCCAATTCGCTCTTGTTCCTCCTCCACTACTGGAAACAAAAAGGTCTCCCCTTGATCCATTTACTCACACGCAGATTGGGGAACAGATAACTTTTAATGTTAATTCAATCAGGTAATACAAAAGGAATAATGGGCAGGGAAGATTGGGAAAAAGAAAGTGGGGAAAGGGGTCCCTCTCTCTATATAAACCCTTTCCCCTCCCTCATTGAGTTTGGGGGGAACTCAGGCCTTGGCAGCCTGAGCCTCCCTGAGAGAGAGTCAGGTTGACTCACCCCTGGGGAACAGGAGCTGAGGCAAAAGTCTGCTCAGGTTTCTCTTCAGAAGTCCCTTCAATTGAGAAGTGTTGGGGGGAAAAGATTTCTAGTCACCAGCAGGGAAAGTAGGTAACCCTTAGGAGAAAGTCTTTTCCCCAACTTCTCTCTTTGGTTTCTCAAGACCGAGAGACCCTCAATGTTCTCTAAGACAGAGTCTCCTCCTCCTCTGGATTCCACTTCCGGTTCACATACTCTTCAGCCTGGCACTTTTCTCTAGTGCCAACCTCTGTCACAATGGTGAAGGTGGAAGAATTGATATTTTGGAAGCTACCTACTGGTAAAGCTACCCCTGGTATGGCAATTGGAGTCATGGAAAGAAGCCATTCATTGAATAAGTTGGGGATGTCAAAAGAGTTAAGTGTGGAGTGAACCAATTTATATACCTCTTCATTTCCTCCAGTACTAAAGTGCATTCTATACAATCAATCAATAAACATTTATTAAGTGTCTACTACTTGCTAGGTATTTTCATAAGTGCAAAAGAGGACGAAGACAATTCCTATCCTCAAGGACCTTACAATTCAATGGGGAAGATAACTTGCAAAAAGATATATACAAAACTAGCTATATGTCTAAAACTGGAAATGTAGTGAATCTTGAGAGGTCCCTGATTGAGCTTCTTCCAACAACTTCCCTGAGCCTAGAAGAGAAGAGAGGAAGACTAAAAGGTAAAATGAACTACTGAAAACCAGACATATTTTCTCTTACTGGCAATTTATTGTGAAACAGACACCCCCTTCATTTTTTTCTTGGTTGAATTTTCAATCCTTTCATTCTTTAGGTTGGACATCTTTTAGAATACCTTCATTACCGTTTCTACCTGTTGTTATCTTCCATCTTTAAGCATATACATTCTTTCAGAGGCAATAGTGGCTAGAACAGTAGGCATGGAATCAGAAAGATCTTAATTTAAGTTCCTCTTTCTATACTTTTTGCTTTGTGTAAGGATAATTTTAGGGTTGTGACCTAACCTAAATTAATTTTGGTCACCAGGGGATATCCCAAATAAAATACCCAAGTCAGCTGGAAATTTATGGTAATTTTAATTAATATAGAGGAAAGAAATTAAGGAGAAGGGAGAGGGAAAAGGTGTAGGATTTCTCCCGCAGAAGATTAGAGGCTTTCTCTAAGAGATAGTTTTGGAAGGTAAAGGAGAAAGTATCAGCCTAAACTCCAAGAGAGCTCAGCTAAGATGTCTGAACCTGAAATAGCCACTCAGCTTCTCCTAGTATAGTATCAAGGAAAACTTGCCACTAAACCAGACAATAGCTGCCTCCACGCCAAGATGTCAAAACATTCAGCGCACTGCCAGCCAGAGCCACTTCTCCACTGAAAGAGCCCCAATAGAGAAACTGACACCAAATATATGAACAGTTTTACATCACTTTCCTGCTTCTCACCTGTACCATTGGTAGCTTAAGCTTGACTTAGGACAGCCCAGGGGTCTGTCAGCTATTTCTGATTTGTCATTTGCTAGCACACTTCTATCATAGGCCATCCTCCTAGATACTTAATCCTTAAGTATGGGTGTAGACATTTCTGATTTTGTTAGACTAAGTAGGGTGGAGTAATCTAAAGTTCGCAGTCCCCTCGATGATGATTGGGAGACTACTCTCCCCAATTGATCACTAAACATAGTCATCATCCTGCACCCTTAAGTTTTCTAACTGAAGGTGCATATATAATTTCACCTTCTAAGAGGAAATTTCAATAGTTAGATAGAAGAGGGAAAAAGAAGACAGACAGCAAAACCAATGTTTCCTGGGTGCATTTGACAAAAACCAATTAGGGGGCAGTCCCCTTTTGGCATAGGAGTATACATTCAAATAAATGTTCAATCAAACCAGTTCAATCAACCACATCCAAAGTTCATCCTGGATCTTCTTGATGTAGTGTAGATTTTCTGGAATCTTTCTGCAACAGTTCATTCTCTGGATTTTAGGAGTTAGCAAGCTTTTTCCTTGAAGATCTTTTCTCGAACAAAATTTCAAAATCTTGGATTTTTATTAAAATGCAAACCACCCCTGAAGTAGGTGTTAAAAATCACCCAGTTCAGCTCAGGATGCAATGTCGAGTTATGGGGGTGTATGAGTCAATTATCAAAAGAAGAGAAAAACAAAACAAAAAAAACCCTCAAAAATATAAAGAAAGAAGGAAAAAAAATGGAAGAAAGTTAAACTTTTGGTAGAAAGAAAAAATTCAAAATCAGAATAAAAATACCAAAATCTATGTATATAAAATGTTGAGTAAGCAAGAATAAATTCATAATAGACCCTTGTATAGGTCCAATATAAAGTAATTTCTATCCCACAAGTCTGTAGGACAGAATGCAGTAATATTTCACTTGCCCATTTGCAGCCAAGACTACAGGAAGTTGCCATACTATAAGAAGAACAAGAAATAAAATTTTATTTTGATAGGGAAGTGTTATTTCCTGGTCTGATTTTTGTCATTCTCAGGGATATGGGGAGTCAGGATGATAGTCAAATTTTGGTACTTGTCTGAGTACTTCACAAAGAGTGTAGATACAAGGAAGTCCTATGACTTAACATATGTGAAGCCTTAGAACCTCAAGTTTCACACTAGTTTTTCCTGTGTGCTCTTTTTGGCACTATTCAGGTTAAGTCTGTTCCCCTTGTTCTTTATCCCATTTTCTAGAATCAGACACAAACATTAATCACAGTTCCACAAAATTTTATCAATAAATGGCAGGTTTCCACAGTTTAAAGCTTTTGGGGCATGAATTAATATTATAGCAAATATATATATATATATATATATATATGTATATATATATATATATAACTACAGAAAAATAATATTAATTGTATGTACCTTTAGTACAAGAAATGAGACAAAGGGAAAAAATCAAATATTCTAATCAAAATAAAAGCAATAATAAAAATAAGGGGAAAAAACAGGAATTCAATGTGTTCTTGAAAAACAGCATCCACTTGTCAATGGATTATTATCTCCAATGCATGTGATAGGATTTAATCAATCAGTCTCAAGAGAAGATGCTCTCTTTACATGTGAGCAATGAACCCAAGTGTCCTTCTCTCCAATCTTTGCAAATTACTTAAACACTGATTCAATTCAGTAAAATGAATTGGTTGAACCCAGTGGCCTCTAATGCTACTTCTAGCTCTAAATCTATAGGAATCTAGGAACAGCTTAGTAGTGCTCCTTTAGGCACTCTTCAAATTTTCCACATACTTGGCACTCCCTATACATTGTCTTTCTCTTAAAGTAACCTAAGATTGTATTAGCTTTTCTGACTATAATAACATTTTTTTTCATGTTGAGCTTGTAGTACATAAAACACCCAAAGCATTTTCACAAAGATGTCTATCTAACCAAATATGCTTTCTCTTGTCCTAGTAAAATGGATACATATGTGCATATGCTTATTTAATTTTTCCTAATTTTGCAGCTCAGTCTTGAAGCCAGTTACAAATATATGTAGTTTTATGATCATCTCCTTCTCATCTGGAAGAATAACATGAGAGTCTTTCAGATGAGGAGATAATGATAAAACTAGAAATTCAGTTTTATGGTCCATATAGCATTTCCTAAAAAGGTAATAATATCTACATAATAATTCCTACAAAGGTAAAAATGATCTACAAAGATAATAATAATATGAAAAGCAATAAATGAGGTTAGTTGGATAAGACATTTTGCTAATGAAACCTTTCTTATTCTTCAATATTACTGCTTCTCTTTCCAAATGCTCACAAACCTTCCTTTTAATAAAGGGATTTATAATTTTGTCAGAAATTACAGTTGATTCCATTGACCCAT
Organism: Monodelphis domestica; assembly: GCF_027887165.1. Classification (NCBI taxonomy): domain Eukaryota; kingdom Metazoa; phylum Chordata; class Mammalia; order Didelphimorphia; family Didelphidae; genus Monodelphis; species Monodelphis domestica. Next base: position 269,100,068 of record NC_077229.1, read on the forward strand.
GTTTTGAAGATACTTCTCTTCAAAAGCAAGCAAACAAATCTGGACTTCTGTCCTTCTTGAGACTCAGGACATTTGTTTCTGTTCTCTGAGAGCTTTCAAATTAGAACCATTCCATAAATAAACATTGATTTGGTATGGTAAATACTGGCAATACAAAAAGAGGCAAAAGCTACTGAAAGTACTGCTGTAATCACAGCCACAAATTATTTTGTCATGTTTTCATGCAATTCATATGCATATAGTAATGCAGGTATGTTTTATTGGGATGACTTGATCTTCTGTGACCCTTCCCTAGATGTTTTGTAACCATTTTCTCATTTCTTTCCTTTAAAATCCCTGCTGAATAACTACTTTTGTTTATTTTTATTCTATCCTGCCCAGATTTTTCATGTTTCATAGATATAAACATAGCTGGCAATATACATCCACTTCTATTCTGAGTCTATCTGGGAAGTTCTCATTTAATTATTATCCCATCAATGTAGTTTTGTTTATTTTGTTTTCTAAATTGGGAAAGAAATGTAGCTATAAGTTGATTACTGGAAATTGATTAGAATTTTAGAACTAGAGGAACATATGACTGAATCCTTTTCTGGATTTAACATTGTGTTTTTATAGTGTGATTATTATATAAAATATTTATCTTAATTGAGAAGTAATTTTCCTTGAAAGGAATGGTATAATTCTTTAGAAAATTCACAACAGTGCTGCGAGAAAGGTAATTTAAAGTAGGACATGATATGGAAATGGAAGCAGAGATATGTTAAGATTTTTTGCCTAACATCACAGAGTTTTGGAACCAGATCCATTAGATTATAGACTCTTTGACAGCAGGGACAATTATTGGCTCTTTGTGTATCCCCAGTGCTTAGCACATTGCCTGAAACACAGTATGTGCTTCATAAATGTTGACTGATTGAATATTTGACAGATTGACAGTCTTTTAGTCTTTTAACTCAAAGTTCAGCCCTTTTCCAAGAAATCAGCATTGCTTTGCCTCAATAAGGGACTGAAGTGCACTTTTGCCAAACCGTGTCCAGAAGGAAGGACTTGAAAAGAAAACTTTTTCAAAATTCCAATACTGATAATAGTGTCATATTTTGTCATTTTACTTGATAAAATTATGCTCAGGGCACCAAAATTATTTAGAAACTTCTTTTTCTTTGCTTCTTAAAAAAATGACTGAAGAGCTAAAATAGAAAATTGCTCTAGGCTTTAAAAACATTTTCTTTCTTTGTGAGCTGTAGCCTGCTCTTTCTTACTTCTTGTATTTTAAAAGTTTCTGGGTTACACGTTTAAGACCTACAGAACACTGTAAGAATACATTTTGAATGTCTTAATGAATGAAAATGTTTCTGGTTCAGAACTCAAGATAAGACAACTTGATATATCATTTTGACCTTACCTATCCTGGATGGCTCACTCTGAGATCTGAGATATATTTTAATAAGCTTCAGTTATCAACCTTCGACTTTCCATCCTAAATTTTATTGTTATTGCTACTATTATTATTACTATCATTCTTTCTGTTGACTATTTTTATTCCTGTTTAAGAGAGAATATGAGAAAAAGTGATGAGACCCCTGAAGACTTTCTCATACCTCTTCAAAGAGCTTTTAGAAATGTTATATTTCTATTTTGAATACTTTATTTCTTCCTTTGTCCTTTAAGATAGATTTTCTAAATTGAATGATACTACTTTTTTTTAAATTACTGTTATCTAAACATTTTAATTAATTAGAAAACTCCCTAAACCAGCTATTCTTAACATTTTTGTAGTTGAGGACCTTTCTGACAATTTGGTGAATCCTGTGAACTGTTTCTTAGAATGACATTTTAAATTCCATAAATAAAATATGTAGGGCCATAAAGGAATCTAATAAAATTGTAATGAAGCAATCAACATATTTTTTAAAAAGGTCATAGACCCCATGTTAAAAATTCCTGTCCTAACCTATTGTATCTATATGATAACTTGAGTTTCAGTCTAATTGGTCATTTGGTGCAATTTGGAAGACTATCCAAAAAATGTCAGGCTTATTAAATCAATTCCATTGAATTTAGTCAATTTAATCAAATTTGGTTTGCATAAAATCTTAATAAAAATGAATTCCTGACTTTGATCTCACTCTTACTAACTGTAAGGCTATGATTTCCAGCCTCTTTTCTCCTGTCACCCAAAGAAAATAAAGATCTACAGTAACAATATAATTATGCTGGTCATCAGGAGTTCTGGATCCTTGTCTCAACTCTGTCATTAGTGAGAATGAATGGAGCAAACATTTATAAAGTGCCTTCTGTATGCCAGACACCATGCTAAGCACTTTACAAATATTATCTCATTAGATTCTTATGACAACAATATGCTATTATTATTATTATTATTATACTCATTTTACAGTTGAGGCAGACAGAAGATAAGTGACTTGTCCAGGAGTAGGAACTGAGTCTATAAATGTATTTACTGCACCACCTAACTGCCTCTAGGGTCATGTTGGTGAAGATGTGGCACTTGTGCCCCAGCATGCTGGAGGGGAGCTGCTTTATTCCTCTTCTTCACCATGCTTGAGGACATTTTTGCATGCTCTGTCCCTCTGTGCCACAGAGCAATGGGAGCACTTCTTCCCTCCACTCTCTGGGGTTATAAGAGGAGCTCACAGGTGGCTTAATGGTGCATTTGGGCATATAATCTCTAAAAGTTTCAACAATGTTGTTCTAGGGGACGTACAGGACATATTGCTAAACACTGCTACAGGGAATATAAATTTGAATAACGATGGTTTTAAATTGTAATAATTACAATGCTATTTTAAGCCACAACCCAAGATAGAACAATGAAGCACACATTTCAACTCAAACCTTACTAGAATTTCACTGAGAGAAAGTAGTAGCATTCATCTCTACCTCAGCCTTAAATTCCCACATATGAAGGCATTAATGAGGATACAGAGGCATTCAGAAGCATTTTCCAATAGGTACAGCAAAAGAATTTAAGTGAAAATCACTTATCATAAGTCACACTTGGATTGATTGGTGATAATAAAGAAAGCAGCATAGAAGGTGGGAAAGACCTCTAAACAATGAGCTATACCAAGGTCAGTTCCCTTTCATTCTAATTATAATAAATTGGCCTGTCAAGGTAGAACTATATTTGTAGCAGATGAAGAGTTTAGTGATTTTTTTATAGGGATTGACCTTTCCTTGTAAAAGGGAAAAAAACATTTCATTCATTCATAATCAAATATTTATTCAGCACCTTTTACATTTAATGTATTAAGGGAAATACTCAACTATTTTTCTTCTTTTTTGTCATTTCTTCATTAAAGTCATACGTTGGGATCTATTTTTATTTTTATTTTTATTTGAGATAGCATAGAATGGTAGCTAGAGAGGCACCTTGGAATAAGGAAGCTCTGGGACCCAGGTCTTGTTTCTGAGTTATCCTGGCTTGATAACCCTGCCTCACATATCCAATTCATGAACGAGGAAGGATGAACAACATGTTTGGGAGGAAAAGAGGTTGACATTCTAGTACCCTTGAGTGCTTTTGCCAAGGGATTTAACATGGACATAATATTATAAGTATGGAGGATTATATTAATCTCAACAGAGGAAATTTCAACAGAAATAAGTAGGTAATTTTTCACTGTGTACTTAAGTAGACACCATTTCCCTTTCCTTTTAAGTAAATAAAAATTGTCTTATATTCAATATGTGGTTAGCTTATATGCCTGTTAGGTAATTGAGGACCTTCTTCCCTTTTGATGTGAACTTTTGGAGAGAACCAAATGAAGATGGTTCAAGAAGAAACCCATTGAGAAGGTAACTTTAGCCAAATTCTGGAGTTTTTAGTGCAAATTCTAGATGAAGGTGGAAAATAGGCAAAAGAGTCTAATTATTGGTGGGATCCAAGATTGAACCCAGTCCTTATAAACCTAGAGCTTTTGTTCTAGGACATGGATTACCCAAATTAAAATAAATGGCACAATCTCTTCCCTCAATAAGCTTATAAGTCTATTAGGGAGGAGTGTATAGGGTAGTGTGGAATGGAAGAAAATGTAAAATCTAGTAAAAATTGTTCAGTAATATTTGATGAGGCTGAAATTAATTTCCAATTTTCTACTCAACATCAAAGAATCCTGAAAAGCAGAGATGATTAAAAAAAGATGTCTTTTTATCAATAAATACTGCCCTTTTCATCTCTCATTACAAATGAGGATTATCTGATAAACAGCTGGCACTTGATATCATTATGAGCACGATACAAATGCTATTTTCCTACTGTTTATTTTTGTCATCTTTTAACAAGGCATTTCCACCTTTATTGTCTCCTCATGTAATTTATTGGACAATACTCATCGTTCAGTTGTTCAGTCTTTTTGGTTTTAAAATGTAGAGAGGAGGGTATGAGATGATGCCTAGAATTAATTTATGCATTTTTTAAACCACTGACTTTCTTTCCTTAGAACAGTGCCTGGTACATGATGAGTACTTAATAAATTTTAGTTGACTAATTCATTGCTTACTATTTGCCCACCTGAATAAACTCTATAAAAACACAGATTACAACAAAAAAAGTAAAGAAAGGAACTCATTATTAGTTGTTTATTGCCTTTTGTCACTGAAAAGATTTCAGTTTTCTTATTTGTGAATATAGGATTATCAGTGTTGGTCTCCCTGTAGGGAATGCTGAAGAACAGGTCACTGAATTTCTAGCTTTTTTTTTTTCTCATAAGGTTTCTGAATCAAATATAAATTTAGAATGAACTTGTTCCAAATTTTACTGTAGGCTTTAATGTGGCCTTGTTATAATGTTTCAAATCTATGATAAAAATTTAATGCAATCATGAACATTATGATTTAAGAAAGACATTAATAAGCTGCAGAGGTTTAGAGGAGGGCAGCCAGGGTGGTGAAGGAACTTGAGTATATGCCTTATGAGGAGTGGTTGAAGGAAATGGATTTGTTTAGTTTACAGAAGATTCAGTGGAAACATGAATACAGAGTTTGAATATTTAAAGGTCTGTAACCAGAAAGACAGATTAGACTTGTTCTCTTTGGTACTATAGGACAGAACCAGGAGTAATGATTAGAACTTACAAAGAAGCAAATTTAGGCTCAATGTCAGCAAAAACAAACAAATAAACATCTTCCTACTAATTAGAGATTCCCCAAAGTAGAATTGGATGTCTTAAAATATAGCACGTTTTTCCTCACTAGAGATCTTCAAGCAGAACCTAGATGTCTGCTTGTCAGATGTGTTATGGTGATGATTCCTTTCATATATGAATTAGAGTAAAGGGCTGATAAAGTTCCTCATAATTTAAAAATTCTGTAATCTTAATTAACAGCTTAGTGAAAGAGCCCAATTGTATACATGATTAAAAACACATTTTTTCCCCAATGGGGTGCATTTTTTATAAGGAAAAGTGCTGAATATTTTTATGTGACTAACAAAACAAGTTTGTTTTGGAGGGAGACAGGGAGAGATGAGCCTAAGATTGACAAGACAAAAAGAGAAGATAGTTTAAATAATTACATTTAGAAATCTGCGTTATAGGAGAAATCTTTAAAATTCTGTTAGAATCTCCCTGGATTCATTTCACTTCAAATAACCCATTTTAGAAAACTCACTTTTAGGAAGCAAAATTCATTTTCTTGCCTTGGTCCCTTACTCCCTGAACACTGTCTTGGCCTTTTTTTTTTTTCCTTTCCTTTTCAATCTTCTGGAAGAATTGTTTAGAATAAAGGCTGACACTGAGTCATTTATATATAACAATATACAAAATGCCTTCTTTCTCTTTCTATTATTGTCTCTTCCCAAAGGAAATTCCCCATTTGGGTATTCCCAAACACCAAGACTATATTTGCAACTGAAGTGGAAGCTTTTATTAAAAAAAAAGATTAATTATAGGAGTTAAAATGGTTTTGGAAGAAAACAAAAGTAAATAGATCTGCCATTCAAATCTTTATTATACTTTTACCATGAACTTTCCCTTGTTTAAGATAAAAGTAAATAAAAGGAAAAATAATTTAAGATAAAAGAATTTAACACCTGAATGTTTATATTATCAAGCCTGAGAAAGAAATCTGATCTTTCATCATAAAACCTCTTAGATCTTTAAGCAGTTACCCAATTATGTTTTAGTTTCTCCATCTTTAAGAGAGAGAGAATAGTCAGATTAATAGAATGAATTCTGATTTAATTCATCAAAAGATTTCATTATGTTTCCAAGTTTACAAGCCATGATAGAAGTATTAGCAGTAACATTAGTTAACATGTATTGATGGTCTCAACTGTAATAAGAACTAAATAATGGAAAGGAATATAACTAAATTTAGAAATTTATACTCTTAGCAGGACAGCTAAATATATATTATTTTTTAAAAAACAACTTTTTTGAGTATTTAAAATATTTGTCATTATTTTATTAACATCAGTTAATATATTAGTTCAGCTTTTAGTCTACATATAAGTATATATACATGTGTATGTGTCTGTATGTTCGACTGATACTGGCCTAAAAAAGATTTTTTTATGTAAACAAGGCAAGACAAAAATGCATTGATGAGGTACTTACTATGTGCTGGGGAATTTGCTAAACACTGGGCATATAAATACTAGCAAAAAGATTTTATTTTTATTAATTATTTAATTCATTTATACGTGGAATTTATAATCTAATGGGACAATAAAACAGAAGCCAGCCGAAATGGGTAAGAGCAGGATTTTGAAGTCCAGAGAATCAAAAGCAAAGCTCAGAGCCTTTGGTCCTCCTAGGAGGACCAGCTTTGGTCCTTCTCCAAAATGGAGGATAAGGAAGGAAGTCGTTTAATGAAGAAAGGACACAAGGACAGCAATCTAATCTCTGACGTAAAAGCCAGATAATCAGGTTCATGAACTTTCCTGTGTTTTGGTTCTAAGATTGTGAAAGAAGTTACTTTGGTGTCTGGGGTACTGGATGGATCTCAGGCAGCATTTGGGTTGGATGTTTAATATCAGTTTTCCTCCTTAAATTATGAAAGAACTTGAGAGAACATTTATTTCCTTCTGTTTACCATCCTAGTACCAATGGGGTAACATGGTGAGAGGGAAATAAAAAAGGTGGTCATATCTCTGAATACATTTAGGAACTTCTGTCCTAGCTCTAGTCCCATTTAGATTTTTTTTTGGGGGGTGGATCTCAGAAAAGATAGAGAAGAAGCTATACTCATTTACCAGGAAACTCTAAAAACATCCTTAAAAATTCTTTAAAAATTCTCTCTGCCATAACATTTGCTATTGAGATTGCATTAATTCTTGCCACTCATACTCTCTCCACCTCTACAACATCAACATTTTAGTCTTGGTATTATCTGGCTCTGGTAGACTGAGGCTGATCTCTGGATAGGTTTCTCTTCTCCTTTTCTTTTCCTTCTACTCAGGTCTCACAGTTGTTTTCTTTTTCTTCATCTTTCCATACGATTTGCTGATCCCTCTCAGACTCCATATTTTTCTGAAACTAGGCTTTTAGACTCTGCTTGGATTTATGATTTTTTTTTTCAGTTGGCAGAACTCGATAAATGGGACCTATTTGGATCTCTCTCTGTCTTCAGCTTTCTCTCTTTTTAGCCACTACTTCTGTATTTGTGGACATGCAACAGGTAAAGCTAGTTCTGACCACAACTGTCTACCTTCTTCCATTGCTTGGAGCCAATGTTCGTTCAAATGCCAGAACATGGTAAGTAGCATAGATTTCAGCTTACTTTTTTCCCTTCAGTTTCCCCCATTGGCCTGTCTAGTCTTAATTCTTCTATTCTGAACCATGCAGTAGGATTTTCTAATCCCACTGTTTGTCCATGGTGTTCACCCCTATCTGGAGCAGGAGCATTTAGGCTACAAGGCACAAGTAAGCAGGACCCATAGATGCCCTTCTGCCTCCTGCTTCCTCTGACTTATATTTCTGGCCATTACCCCTCTATTACCCCAGCTATTGCCTGGTGGGTAACACCTTCTAGTTTGTATTCATGCCTCCTTTTATGAATTTTGCTCATACCCTCAGCCCTGACCAGATGTTTCTCCTTTTCCCTAAATAGAGTGGTCCTGACTTTGGGGTTTTACCCCCTCAGGAGTGTCTATACTTCCTGGGAAAACAGTTTACATCTCCCTTAATTTTCTCTTTTTCTTGCTTCTGGTAGGCTGTGATTAGAAAATACTTGGGGAAGCAAGAAGTAGAATTATTAGGATGTGAAACTATTTTTTGATTAATTATGGAGAATTTAAAGTCAGCTGGAAGGAAATAGATACCTTGGTCAATTGAGTGATATTCATTTTTTAGCATTTATATAGCACTGTAATGTTTTCAAAATATTTTATATATGTCACCTCATGTAGTTTTCATCCAGGGTCAATCAGCTAATCAGTATCTGACTCAGGATTTGAACTCAGAGCTTTCTTGACTCTAAGTCTAGTGCTCTTTCCACTAGATCACCTAATTAATTATCTAATAATACTATTCCCTAGTCATACTTGTTAAAGTCACTTTTATTGACTTTGCTTCTTTAAAAAAATAGATCAGATATCTTATATTTAAGTCAAACTTTTATTTAGGAATTATTATGGTTACAAAATGCTGTTTTAAAGTCCCTTTATAGCCCTTCCTCCCCATCCTATAGGTTGTTTTTTTTTTGCCATATTGCCTTCTGTTTTGCTTGTAGTTTCTTGCTGAATATGCAGTCCTTTTCGGAATAGTTTACACTATTGGGTCTATCAACAACTAGGTTATCATATTCACTTTTTTCCATCTTTAGTTTTCTCACTTGTTTCAGAGACCTTAAAAAAAAAAACACTAGTACCAAATAGTTGATCATTACTACTAAATTATATAATTTGAAGTTCATAATTATTTTTCACTCTTCACTACTATTAAATAAAATAAATTAAATATCTCTCATTAAATTAATCTCTTACTGCCATTTTTTAGCATATTGTGCATTCCAAACATGAGCAGTGAATATCCCTTCAATTATTTGTGTAGAATGTTTTAGAGTATGGTATGGTGGTACATACCTGAAATCCCTGCTGGAACAGAGGCTGGTGCATCTCTGGAGTTTAAGTGTCCTGAGTTATAGTGGGCTAAATTAATCGAATATCTGAAATAAGTCAACATTGATAGGAAGAGATTCTGAGTGGTGAGGCCATCAAGTTGCTTAAAGAAGTAAATTGGCCCAGGTAGGAAAATGCAACAAATAAAAGTTCCTTAGAGTGGGCTTGAGTTTTTGAATAGTCCCTGTACTTTCAGCCTGGGCAAGATAGACCCAGTCTTTGTACAAAAAAAAGAAAGAAAAGAAGAAAAAGAAAAGTTTTATAATTCCATTTTATGTTGAATTTGTTTTGGTATTTTACATGGATGCTTCATTGCAATTTACATGTTTTTTTTTCTTGGATAGGTTTTCCCTTTTCCTATTAGATTTAGAAATATTGAAATGCCTTTTATTTTCATGGATTTCTTTTTTAAATATATTTTAAAAATTTAAGCTCTTTTAGTTAAGCTATAAATTTAGTCAGTTTCTTCTATGCTCTTTTCTAAATCAGTGCAGATGAATAAAATTTCATCTCCTCTTTGTGGATGTTATGCCTGTAGTTGGTCTCTCATTTCTTAATGCTATTGGTAGCATTGGTAGAACTGCGAAGTAACAGTGGGAAAGAGGGGCATCTTTAAAAACAACAACAACAACAACAACCCTTTCCTTCCATCTTAGAATTAGTACTGTGTATGGGCTCCAAGATAGAAGAGCTATAAGAGCTAGGCAATGGGAATTAAGTGACTTGCCCAGGGTCACACAAGTAGGAAGTATATGAGGACATATTTGAATTCAGGATCTTCCATCTCTGCACCTAATTCTCAATCCACTGAGTCACCTAGCTGCCCCCAACAGCATTTTTTTTTAAATTTCTGTATTTAGTCAACAGACTCTACCAGTTTTTCCTTTATAAAAATATTTAGCTTTGGGGTTTAGATATATACTTTTGATTATATTAAAAAGACCTCATTATGTTTAATCACATTAGAAGCTTTCATATAAATGTGTGTTGCACTTTCTTAAAGGCTTTCCCCCCTATCTTTTGTCATAATCATATCATTTTGATTATATTTATTTTAAATATAAGTAATGCCATCTTAGAATATATGTATAATTTCAACTTGGTCAAAGTGATTCACTTGGGGATCTATGGAGTTTGTCTTTTTCTTACAATTTCATTTTTGTATCAATATTTATTAGTGATATTCATCTATAGTTCTCATTCTTTGTCTTTTCCTTCGCTGGTGTAAGTATTAGGATCATATCTGACTCATAAAAAGAGTGTGGTAGAGTATTTGTTTTCTCAAATTTTTAAGAATAATTTGTGATGCAGAAGTATTAAATGATCCTTAAATTTAAAAAAAATTCTTCTATAATTTTGTTTGGATTAAGGGTTTTTATTTTTAGATTCCTTTATGGCTTATTTAATTTTGTTTTCTAAGATTGGATTTGCAAGATACACATATATGTCATATTCTTATAATTTAGATGTTTTACTTTTTAAAGACAATCATTTTGCTTTAAATTAATAATTTATATATTGTATAACCTTCATATTGTCGGTTATGATACGTCTCATTTGTTTCTGTTGTGAATTCAACCTGTTAATTTTGAAATTTGATTTTTAATCTTATTGTACATTCCTTTGAATTCACACAAGTGATATCTGGCCTGGAAAGGAAAACATTCCTTTCTTTTAAGGCCCAGATGAGCCACAGATAAGGTATATTTCCATGCTCAAATTTTGCAAAGATTATCTCCTTAGCCATTTGTGTCACATCTGTTAATATACACATTGTCTCTCTCATCCCCATTCATTATACTTCCATTGGCTTGAGGACAAGGACTATGGTATTTTTCACTTTGTATTGTCTATCAGCAACCTTAATGCCTTATATGTGGTAAATATTAAGAAATATTCTCTGATTTTGAATGTGATGATTTGTCTTCTCATTCCAAGCCCAGAGCTCTGTTTGCTCCACTTGGGTCATGTACAGAAAACCCCAGAAAAATGAGTGTTAACTCTTTCTATCAACTGAGCCGACCAGACTGAGAACTGACAACTTCATCACAGAGCTATTATAAGGCACAGAGACTTTGATGCACTGAGGCTGATTATAAACAGGTTGCTGTTTTCCTGACAAAGTACAATTAGTGTCTCTTGGAACAAAAAGGAATCCTCAAAAAACAGTTTTGGGTACAAATTATGCTTCTCAGTGATGAATACCACTGTTGTGTTTCAGGGCTTTCAGTCAAATGTGACCCCATTTGGAGTTTTCTTGGCACAGCTAATAGAATGCTCTGATATTTCTTTCTTCAGCTCATTTTAAAGATGAGGATATTGAGGCAAATAGAAATAAGTGATTTGTAGGTCACATAGCAAGTTAGTGTCTTAGACTGGATCTGAAATCAGGAAGATGAGTTTTCTTGACTCTAGACCTGATGTTCTCTCCATTGTGCCACCTAACTGCTCACTGGAACTATTGAGAAAAACTTGAAAATGTAATCCTTCCAATACATCAATGAAGAAATTGATGGGTAATGAATTTGAACCCAATGGTTAAAACAATGTGTGAAATGCAGTCAGGCACTCATTCCAGATCTTCGAGATTCATTCAAGGATATTCAGGGCCACCAATGAAGCAGGAGAAGAAAGAGATAAAGAACAGTAAGAAGGAAGGAAGAAAGTAAGGAAGAAAAGAAAAGGCTGATGAAGTGGATGGAGAAAGATTTTCATCTGTAGAAAAATTAAGGAAGTAAGGGACAGTTAGAACATAGAACAGCTGGAATCTAGAATACACTTGTAGTATCTGGGAGTGTTGTGGGAGAGCTTGATGTTCAGGAGGGTGCGCTCTTAAAGAATTACCAGGATCTGATGAATATCTTTAAAAATAAGGACATTTATTGAGTTGAATGACTGGAATGCAGGTGCAAGTAAGACCTGACAAAGAGAAGGGGTCTAGGATTTTTATAACAAGATCTATGCAATTTAGAAAAAAGGGTGAGGAGGGGGGAAAACAGAGGAGGTTAACAAGGAGGATTAGGTGACAGGGTGATGTGCCTTGGAGCCTAGAGCAGAAGCACAGATATACATCATTTATGGCATTCTGATCATAAAGGTGGGTGAACTGCCTGGCTTGAAGAACCTGGTAATTTTTGAGGTGCAAATAGAAGATATTTCTCTGTGCTAAGAGCCCTATCATAAAACTAGGGAAAATGCATCTAAAACAAGAGGCAGAGAATCCTTTATTTAGTCATCTCTTTGCTTGCACTGGGGCCAGCTTTCTTTAGCCAGCAATGCAGGGGTGTAATATTAGGAAATTCCTCCTGTGCTCTTCAACCTGGGATCCCTTTAGAGATTTGCAGTGTCCAGGGGACCCTGTGACCCCATATCAGGCATATCCTCTGACTTATAGAACAAGTCTCCCACATGCACATGCTCCAAGTTCCAGGTATTGTATGAATGTGGATATACTCTAAAATCATTGTTCACAAGATCTCATCTATCCATTTCCTTTTAGAAGTCTGAGAGAGGATAAAATGAATTCAAAACAAAAGCATTTAATGAAGTGGAATAGAAAAAAAATTCCAAATAAACTGTTCCATCCACCTAGGACATACTCTCTCACAAATATACACATCACCAAGGAGGAAAAATACACACAAATAAAGGAAATTTTGAAGAGCAACACTCAGGACATGCGTGGTCTTCACTGGATTTTGCTAAGCTTTCTCTGCTAGGCACATTGGCACTGGTGCATGTGGAATTCCTTTGATCCTCTGGATTCTCCTGAACTTCTTTCCTAGAGTATAATCTCTCACTAATGAGGAAAATGGACTTTGTCATGTTCTCTTGTTCAAAACTTCAAGGCAGTTTTTATTGAGTTTTTATTTAGAGGAGTATCATTCCTTGTCTTGGCCATAGCATCAGCAAAGGTCCTTACTAAGTTTGGGGGTAAGGGAAAGGCAAGAAGTCTCTTGAATTTTTTTTTTCACGGGGTGGATTATCTATTACTTTCTAGACTATTGTCTAAAAGGCCTATTTCCATTAGAAAATTCTTTGACCTCTGAAGGGCTTTACTCACCTTCTGCAATTAGCTGTTACCTTCAGGTTTAATATTTTCCTTAAAATAAGCTGCATCATCTGAGGCTTGGATTTTTTCTATGAGACCTTATTCTATGTTAGTATTGTGAACATTGTTTCTCCTGATTTTTTAATCTTTGACTGCTTCACTATACCTAGTCATCATTTATATAGGGGGTAATCACATAATAACTGTGAGATTTCTCTCTTATTAATCCTAAAATAAAAACAAAAGAACAGACATGTGCATATAACATACATATCACATATATATGCATGTATATATATACATATACACACACGCTTAGGTATATGTTTATATATTTGTGAATGTATATTGATTTTGTTCCTAGACTCAGTTCATCTTGCTGGGAAGCCAGTCTTACATACCCAACTCTGGTACCTAAAAATATGAGATTACATTTATGTAGAATTTTGTAGTTACAATGTACTTTTAAATATTTTTTCCTCCTTAGATCCTTATAACAATATCTCCCTGGCAGAACAAATACCCAGAGGTTAAAGAAGCTTTGAGTTCACCCTTATACATCAAAGAAAGAGAAGAATAATATGAAATAAGACTGTAAAAGGTATATTTCAATTATATTATGGAGGGCCTTGTTTGAGTTTGAGCTCTCCCATCAACTAAACTGCATGAAAACAGAACCACAGTCAATTTCCTCATTGATAAAAGGAGGATTATATTACATGTGCTGTTTTTTTTTTTTAACCAGGAAGATATTTAAAATAATAGAGTTGGGGATATAAAATTGGCTGCTTGCCAAGGCAATCTGGGTCTAGGGATAGTCAATGCAATAATATCAAGAGAAGGAAAATTTTGCAGACTTGAAGAAGCAGAAAATATGAACCTCTATTTTCCCTATTCCCATCAAATTGAAAAATATTATAAAAGATGTCTACTTAAGTCAGTATTGAAAGGACTGTGGAAATAAAGTCAAACAAAATCCTAATAGCGGAACAATTGATTGGTATAAATATTCTGGAACACAATGCTGAATTATACAAGGAAATCAACTTTGATAAATTTTGATTTGGGAAGTCTCACTACTATGTGTTATGGGGTTCAGGGTTTGGGAAGGATACCTTTTGCAAGAATGCAAGACTCCAAAACTTAGCTTAAAAACAAAAAGAGAAATTTATTAAATTAGGAAAATAATGTTGAGAATGGCCAGGAGGATAGCAGGTGGAACAGCAAGATGGAAGGCTGCTCCCAGAACCCATCAATTCTGGGGATTTTATACTCTTGCAACAAATGCTGTGTCATAGTGTGGATATGACTCTAGAGTGGTTGTCACTCAGGCATTTGGCAGGGTGGGTTGGTCACCTGACTGGGGTCTGCCTGGAGACATAGGGAATGACCCTCATTAAGATTCCCTAGTTTTAGGGAACAGACAGATGTCTGAGATGTAGCCTGATAGGATCGAGGTGTAGCCTGGAGGTGCATCTCTCTGTCCATCTTAAATCTAAAGGATGATCAAAGGAGGACAATCATGTCAGGGTGCTATAAGGGTCATTGGATGTTTTAGGCTAGGAGTCATGAGGATGTAAAGGAGCAAAGGAATTTCCCTGATAATAGTTTGCCTGAGCTTCTGGGGGTACAGTGCCCATGTCACTATGAATTTTCCCCAAGGGGTTTAAAGATTCAAAAAGTGGTCCTATATGTATGAATATTCATAGCAGGACTTATTTGTAATAGCCAAAAAAAGGAGGAGGAATAAAGGTATCCCATTGATTGGGGAATGACTGAAAAAACTGTGGGATGTAAATACAATAAATATTTTATTGTGCCAGAAGAAACAAGGAATATGCAGCTTTTAGAAAATCATTTGAAGACTAAAATGAAGTGAGAAAGAGAGAAGGTAGAATCAAGAGAAAAAGATATACAATTATATAAATGAAAACAAGTTAGAGGTAGCCAAATTCAAGTTGAATGAATTAATTTTGGTTGTGGAGAGCAGATTATAGATAATGAAAAACCATTTTTTCTCCTTTAAGAAGAGAGGTGTGGGACTATGAGTGGAAATTCTACCTATGGAGTTATTTTGTGGTTATTTTTGCTAAACTCTTTTTCTTGGTTACAAGCGAGAATTCAATGGCCATAGGCTTTAAGGAATATATTAAGAAATCACTCTAGTTAAAAAACCAAAATATATGAGGGACTGTTTTTTTTTTTTAAAGGCAATTTTCAAATGTGATGTGAAGACATCAGGCCAGGTCAAACTATTAAGTCACTTATTTGACCATTTCTTCCACAGAGCACAAAAATAGTAGTTTCACCAAAATTGACACTCTTTTGTTTACATATTTAAGCACTGACTGCATGTTTTTGATATTTGGCTTCCAATACACTTCAGTTCAGGACTTGATGCTTTTCTCTAGATTATCATACTTTCTGTTCCATAAATATAAGGTTGGCACTGTGGTTTGGTTCTCTTTTCATTATTATCAGGAAATATGGATGATAGGTTTCTTTTTAAGTACTCTCAGGAACAAGTTTGTTTATTCACAAGATGAAAGCTGATCATTATAGGGAAAAAGCTCATGATGCTGGGATGCTGATTATGGAACTATTGGAACCATCCTCCTCAGATCTAAACCTGAGTCATTTATTATCAAACAAACGGCAATTGATCATCTGTTTGCAATCAAGACACTCTTGGGAAGAAGACCAGATATGCATAATGGGCATTTTAATGAGTTTTTCCTTCATATTTTTCCCATGAATTATTTTGTCAGGTGACAATGGCTCTTCTCTCAGGAATGGGCTCTAACTGTAAACCTCAAATTCCTGCAGAGTTATTACACAATGATTCCTATAAATAATCCCATCTGTCTGTGGGAGGACATTGCAAATATGAAAAATAAGGTTTGGATGACTAAATTTATTTGATCTAATCCTATTTGTTCTTTGAAATTATTTGAATTGCACCAACTTTTCACAGCATAGTAATTAATTTGGGATTAACTTTAGATGATTGGGGAGAAATGAATATTTTAAATCATCTGTAAAGGAACTAATTGAGTGAGGGAGGTTTTTACTGTGATCAGAAACTCAGCATGTTACCAAGCAGCTTTGTTCCTCTACTTGATTACTGACATCAATAATGATAATCTGATTTACTAAGTAGTTTTTATAAAAAAAGGAAATTAAAAAAATAGAGAAACAAACATCACATAGAAATTGGAAACACAAAAGAACAAATAAGCTATTAACCTTATCCAACAGAAAATCAATAAAGAGATGCTGTTCAGGTCAGTGGTCTATCAATTACAAGGGTACCAATCACAAGGAATCATCAGTCAGTCAGGCACAGAAACAGTAAATTATATCATATTTTCTATTGCTCTTTTTGAAAACTTGATTTGTCTATCAGAGATAAGTTGTCCAATTCAAAAGACCATCATATATATGTGTAACAAGTGGTATTTTCTACTTTCCTAAAATAACCCTCTACAATGCAATTCATTCAGCAGAGATCCACTTAAAGGCAAATGAAGAAAAATGAAGGTCAGGATTTATAAGACCCAAGATCCCTAGCTGATGGCATAATGGAAGAGAATTGTGAAAGATGGAATATGGATTTTATAGCCATCAATCCAAGAGTTTCTCACTGTTGGAGAAAAAAATAGTTGATACATTGCAAAATACCTTTGGGATTAAGAATGGCAACATTTAACACATCTACTACTAATAAAGATTTATTCATTTTCTGCCTTCTATAATAGTAGTACAGAATATCATTTTGTAGTAACTTGAGAAACAAAGAAGTCAGTGTTTTCCAAACACGAGTAGAAATGTTTCATTGTTTTATTCCTATCATGTATCCTTAAATGAAGTTTAGTTTATCATTTATTTTTTTTCTTTTAAAATTTCTCCAGTCATTTGTCACGTTTTGGTTAAGAGCAGGAAAGAGGATTCAAAGAAGAAAACTAAGCAGTTTCTGCCCTCAAGGAGCATTAATGAAATTAATAGATATTTTCTCTAATACTCAAAACATCCTGAAGTTTCTCAAATGAGAATTATGTGCAAAATGGTAAAGCAACTATAGCCATCTTTACATGTCAAATCATCAAGAAGTCTAACCAAGTGAATTAACTAGAGACAAGATTAATTGCTAACCCCTAATGACCTCTGTCAACACTTCTACTACTACTGCTCCCCATATACTAGGAGGGCAGCAAAACCTATTTCATTGGCTTGTGCTATGGAAATCATCAAGCCATTTTATTGCTGTTGTTGTTGTTCCTCCTTAATTTTCAAAGAGGACCAGTTGGTGTAGGCTCTGCCCTCCTAAAGAGCAATCTTTCTTTGCCTTTACTCCCTCATTCAATGGCAAGAACCCATTAGATTTCAACGTTCCCCTTTCCCTTGCAGAGGAGCAGAAGTATAGGAAAGTCAAAGCATATTCTTTCTGCCTTTGACAGAAGTCCTTAAAAGAAAGGGAAATGGCATCATGATGGGGCCAGATCATTCTCCCGAGAAGCTATGTTTGATAGGGTCTGTCAGTGAAAAGTGATTTCACCCACAAAGGAAGAGGCTGAAACTATTTTAAGGTCCAGGTTTCAGGGGATCCTCAACTCAAGAAGTCATAAAGTGAGATAGATGCTTATAAGGGGACAAAAGACTGAAGTCACCAAGTATTTTAGGAAGAAGATAAGTCAGTTAAAAGCCTAGAACACAAATATTTAAATGAAGAAATAAGATATTAAAATCAATAGCAGAACAACAATTAATAGGTATAAATAATTCCAGTAATCTCTAAATATTATATGACAAAGAAAATTAAGCCTATACTTGAAGAAGATGAGAAATAAGTATATTCCTAGGAAAGCATGGGACCAAAGCAGGTTCTTCCCAAATGGTTTGAGAGAAATATGATTTATAAAAGGAGAAGCTAAAATGGATTACAGGTTTATGATCTGTACCAGCAAAAATAGTTAGCAGAATAGAAAAACTGGTAACTATATATCCATCCAGCATCTATCTATATATCTATTTATCTAGTTTTATATCAGGTAATGAGAACTTTATTATGTGTATAATGTTTAGGGATTTGTTGTTTAGAGAGATCATTACCTCTGATATGATGTTGTGACATCTTGAATAAGATCATGCCTCACAAAAGGGGAATTAAGATTTCCTGAGACAATCAGAAGAAAACAGTATGGAAGAGCCATGAACCCAGTGAGTTCATGCAAATGTGAATGAAAATAATTATGGAAAATGTGAATGAAAATAAATATAAGAACTAGAGGAAGCAAAATGAATTAAATGACCAGGAGCAATTGAATGCTTCTAACACAGTATAATTTTTTTGTTCTCTCTAACTCCTAAAATATTTGATAACTGTGGCAGAGGCATGGAGAGAAACTGAGAGAACTTGTAAACCAAGATGCAAGAACTAGGATTCCAAATGGAATGTTCCCAGGAGTTGGCAGTTTGAGATGACAGGGGGAGGGGACGGGGAGTCTCTCTCTCTCTCTCTGGAGGTTGGAGAAGCTGGCTGAAAGACCCTGGTAGGGTTGATTTGTCTTTTTTTTGGGGGGGGGTTCTGACTTTGGACAGTTGAAGTTGACAAGAAGGAGAAAGTTGGCTTTTGAGTTGGTGGTCTATATGAGACTTGAGCTGGCCAGGAGAAACTGAGAAACTTTGAACTTTGTTTCTTTCTGGGATTGAAGCTGAGAAAGGAGACAAGCCAGGCTGATTTTGTGAAGAAGAAGAAAGATTTTGAACTGCTATTGTCCTCCATCTCCCTAACTGTCTTAGAGTTACAGTTTGTGACTGGACTATTTCCTCAAACTTTCCTAAATTTATCCCCATAGTTTAGGGAAATTCTCATTCCTCTTATCTCAGTTTCCCATCCTGTTATCACAATAAACCCCTTACCTGATAAAGAAAACTAGAGTATTTTATAGTCTACTCAGGGGGGTGGGGAGGGAGGAAGCCAAAGGCTTCCAGAAGAGGGTGGTTAAAGGACAGGGTGAGGGAGGAAGGAGGTTAGGAAATAGATTGATCCATCAGCCATTGGTAGGGATCAGTAGGCATTCCCCAGAGCAGTCACATATGTACCAGCATCTCTGTGTGGCATCCCCCAGTATTTCTCAATTCTACCTCCATTACAAATAAGCAGCCTCAGGTTCCCTTAGCAGCTCTCTCTAGTCACAAGCCAGAGAATGGCAGTCATTGCAAAGAGTAACAGTTTCCCTTCAGTTTACTTTCTCTGTTTCAAGAAGTAATAGTTTCCTCAGTTTACTTATTCTATTTCATACATCTAAAAGTGAAGCACAACAAAGGGGGAAGGGAACAATATCTGTAAGTCAAAATGACATAGACATTGTTTAGAAAAAGTAATTAAAAAATGAACTTTAGAAACTTTAATACCAGGACAAATGTGTACTAAAGAAGGAATAACCATAAGCATCATAAATTGAAGAATGAAAATTAAAAATTAACAGGGGCAGCTGTGTTGCTCAGTGGATTGAGAGCCGGGTCTAAAGACAGGATGTCCTAGGTTCAAATCTGGCCTCAGACACTTCCCAACTGTGTGACCCTGGGCAAGTCACTTAACCCCCATTGCCTAGCCCTTACCATTCTTCTGCCTTGGAACTAATACACAGTATTGCTTCCAAGATGAAAGTTAAGGGTTTAAAAAATTAACAGAAAAGGAAGAAGATAAATAAAAGAGGGAGAGAAATCATTTTTAGAAAGAGGCTTAGAAAATAAAATAAATAATCAAAGGAAAGTGAAAAGGAAGAAAGGAAGAGGGATTTTAATTAACTAATTAACAGAAAAATAGAGGGGGAGAATTAGATGACCAAGTAAATGATGAAAGATAAAGGGAATAATCAATTAAACAATCCTCCAAAAATAGAGAAAGGGTTGTCAAATCAGAAGGGTGTAGGAGATTTGAAGGTGAGAGGGAAGAAGATTGTGAGAAGATTGCCTTCAAATAGATTAAACAAAAATAAATTTAGATAAAATACTATCTTTAAAGAGGAAGAGCAACAATAACAAAAAAAAAAATTAAAGCAGTGCCAGATAAATATTGGGGAAAATATAAACCTTATTCATAAACTTATAATGCAAATAGACTTAACATTCCAATAAAATGAGTGACATGTTGTATGTAATACAAAACTCCACAATTTGTTGTTCATAAGAAATACATCTAAAACAGAAATGCGAAGACAAAATTATCCCATTATATGCCCATAGCACAATTTGTTCAACCATTCCTCCACACTTGGGGATCCCCTTATTTTCCAGTACTTTTTTAATCACAGAAAGGGATACTATAAATACTTTTTTTTTTTTACATATATCATCTTTTCCTCTTTATTTGGACACTTTGGGAGGAATCATAAAACTGGCTCAAAGAGCCAGTTTTTTTAACATGACTAAATTACTTGTCAGAGTGTTTGGAATCATTCCTAGATCTACCAACAATATATCAATTGGTTTGTTTTCCTGTAGCTTTTTCTACATTTGTCGTCATCATCATCATCATCATCATCATCTTCTTCTTCTTCTTCTTCTTCTTCTTCTTCTTCTTCTTCTTCTTCTTCTTCTTCTTCTTCTTCTTCTTCTTCTTCTTCTTCTTCTTCTTCTTCTTCTTCTTCTTCTTCTTCTTCTTCTTCTTCTTCTTCTTCTTCTTCTTCTTCTTCTTCTTCTTCTTCTTCTTCTTCTTCTTCTTCTTCTTCTGTTTCTGCTTCTTCTGCTTCTTCTCTTCTTCTTCTGCTTTTGCTTCTTCTCCTTCCACTCCTTCTTTTTTGAGGAGTCATCTTTGCCAAGCTTATGGGTATGAGGTGGAACCTGAGAATTGTTTTAATTTGAATTTCTCTAGTTAATAGTAATTTGAAGCATTAAAACAATCCTTACCTTCAGCCTGAGAATCAGTATGTGTATTGGTTCCAAGGTTCCAAGGCAGAAGAGTGTTAAAGAGTAGGAAATGGTGTAAGAAACCTGGTCTTATCTAAAATGGAAAATTTGTACTCAATTGTGAAGTAGAAAAACCCTTTATTAATGTCCTTGCAAGATCCAGTACCTAACCAGAGTTTGATACTGGCACCCCTTTGACCACAGCCACAGAAGCCTAGCTCTGGAAGCCCTCCCCTGTTTCCTCATTGGCTAAGAGAAATCAGAGATAACAAGTCTGTCAGAAGAAGTCAACTAAACAAAATCAACCTCTACCCTTGATTACCTTTCCCATTGAGAATCCTCTTTTCCTTATATGGTCTCTTCTCTTAACCCTTGGTCATATGACAGAGCTGAACTCTGATACAGAACTGGCTAACCTGGTTTTCTGTGGGTAGAGCAGAAAAGGTGTGACCCAGCTGAATTTAGTTGGAGACATTGCAAATGGAAATCCCTTTTTCCCTCAGTGGGATTGTTAAGTGACTTGCCTAGGGTCACAAAACTAGGAAGTGTCTGAGACCAGATTTGAACCAAGACCTCCCATCTCCAGGCTTGGCTCTCAATTCACTGGGTCACCTATCTGCCACTGAACATTTTTAAAAATAATTCTATGTTGTCCAGATTTTGCCCCTTGAGAACTACTTGTTCATATCCTTAGATCATTTTTCAGTCGGGTGGTATCTCTTAGTTTGGTAAATTTGAATCAATTTCTTGTATATCTTGGAAATGAAACCTTTATCAAAGAAATCTATTAACATTAATTTTCCAGTTAATTGTTTCTCTTTTAATCTTAACTTTTATTGTATTTTTGTGTAAAAATATTTTGATTTATTGGAGTAAAAAATATCCAATTTATCTTATGTAATCCTTTTCCACTTGTGTGATCATGAATTTTTCCTCTACTCAAAAATTTAATGGATATTTTTCCATTTTTCTTGAATTCATTTATGCCATGAACTTGGATATTTAAGTCACACATCCATTTGGAACTTATATTGTCATAATGTGTGAGTTGTTGGTCTAAATCTAATTTCTTCCAGACTGCTATTCAATTTTCCTTATAGTTTTAGTAAAATAGTTCTTATCATGGTAGCTGGGGCCTTTGTTTTTAATCAAACACTATGCAACTAGTTTTGTTTACTTCTGTATGTTGTCCACCTAATCTGTTTCACCAACTGACCTTATAATTTTTCAGTCAGTATCAAACTGTTATGAGAATTGCTGCTTTGTAGTCTAGTGTGAAATCGGGTACTGCTAGATCCCCTTCATTATCACTTTTTCATTATTTCCCATGAGATTACAAACCCTTTGTGCCTCTATACAAATTTCACTATTATTATTTTTCTAGTTCTATAAGGTAATCTTTTGACAGTTTGTTATGGAACTTAACAAGTAAGTTGTTGTAGGGAGTATTTTCATATTATTATATTAGCTCTGTCTACCCATGAGCAATTAAATTATTTAGACCTCTATTTTTGTAGAGTATTTTGTAGTTTTACTCATACATTTTTTATTTTGGCAGACTTCAATTATTTCTCCATTATAAGTCATCATAGCTCTTAGTTTTGGATACCATTTTGTTTTTAAACCCTTACCTTCTGTCTTGGAGTCAATACTGTGTATTGGCTCCAAAGCAGAAGAGTGGTAAGGGCTAGGCAATGGGGGTCAAGTGACTTGCCCAGGGTCACACAGCTGGGAAGTGGCTGAGGCCAGATTTGAACCTAAGACCTCCTGTCTCTAGGCCTGGCTCTCAATCCACTGAGCTACCCAGCTGCCCCCTTTGGATACCATTTTAAGAAAAAAGATCTCTTTAATCTCATGACTTTTAATATTTCATCGTAAACATATTTAGTTAAATATATTTTTGTATCGATGTATGCATGGTTTTAGCATTTTGTTATTAATGAAGTTTGTTATACTATTTTTCATAATATTCATAATATAAATCCAACTAATTAATATTATATTTATATGACTATTAATGAGATCCTACTATAGTTCTTTTTTATTAATGTTTGCCTGCTTTGGTATCAGAACCACACATGTTGAAAACTTTTTGGGGTAGTAATTTAAATATTTTAAGTTGAATACATTATTTTCATTTCTCTCCTTTTGGCTATAGATTTAAAATATTTAAATTAGTTCAATTCAGTACTAAGAGAGAGGAACAAGGTAGTGTTTTAATGAAGAATTCTGCAATATTTTGATTAACTTTTATATATTTAAAGCATTAAAGGGTTAAAAAGAAAACAACTACAATGACTAAGATAACAAAAAACTACATTTTTTCTTAAAAGATTGGCAAGATTATCATACTTCTCTATTCTTTTATACACACACACACACACACACACACACACATATATATATATATAACTTAGCAGGTATTTCTTTAAAATGTGCGATAGAATTCAGTTGCAATTTTCTCTAATTTTTTTTGTGGTTAATTAAATATTTTATGAGATTGGATTATTTATATTTTCTTTCTGTCAATACAAATGTTTCACTTTCATGTAGTTATTGATCAACTTCATTTAAATCTTCAGTTTTCTGTTATATAGATACATAATGCTTAATTTTTTTGTTCACAGTCTCCCTTTTTTGTTTCTGGCAATTATCTTTTCTATTTTAAAAATGTAATCATGTAGGCCTATATTCATTTTATTATTCTAATTTTAAATATTATTTGTTAGATTTTTCAATTTTGTTTATTTTACTTCCAAGTTTCAAAACATTGTTACTTATTTGTGCTTGTTTCCAATTCCCCGAGTTATTGTTTCTTACTTTTTTAATGATATATTTAATGTTATATTCAGATAATTAATTTTAGCATTTTCTCTTTTGTTTCTATCAGCATTCAGTGATATCAATGCAACTTTGAAGACTGTTTGAGTTTATGCCATTAATTTTTCTTAATTATAACAGTATTATTTTTAATTTTATATAGTTTAAAAATTCTTTGCATGATTTGATTATTTTGAACTGCTCCTTATTTAGCAAGTCATATTTCAGTTTTCCTTTATGTCGGTATCTTTTTTTAACATTTCATTTCATTTCCCATTTTCTGTTTTTATTAAATCATTCTTTGGAAAAAGAATGATCACTTAATATTTATTTTTGTGCTTTAAGACCTAAAGAGGAAGTCTAGAATAGTTAGTAGAAAACAGAACTTTAAGATAGAAGACTTGGGTTTGACGTGTACAGACTATAAGATTGGGCAGGTCATTTTTCCTCTGAATGCTGTAGGAAGCTCTTAGAGATTAGAACTCTAAGTTTGTATTGATAGTGTGAATTTTTTTCACTTGGGAGTTTCTCCTACCTAGGAAATAAATTTGATCACTATCTCCATCCAGTAAAGCTCCAGAGTAAAGGTGCCAAACTTCTGGTACATGGACCAGTTTACTACAAACCTCTATAGTGAGATAATAAATCAGATTAAAATATAATTGAAAAGTGTATAACAAAATAAGTAGAGGTATAAGGTAACATACATGATGTTAATTTTCATTTTTAAGTCAATATGCTATCTTCAGGGATATATTTTTACTTGATATCACTGACCCAAAGTCAGCTATTGTGAAAGTCTCGTATGTATTTGAGGAAGAAGTAAACTCTTTAATATTTCCATTCTGTCCCATCCATTTGTTTTTCAGATCTTATTGAACATATTAGCCACAACAAATAGCTTTGAAAGATCTCTTTTCACTTCTGGATCTTTTGTTTCTTCTAATGTTTGATCTGTAGTTTATTTTACCCCCATAATATTTATTCATTGTGTTTGAACTTAATTGAAACAAACTCATTATTAGTTTGAAACTAGCTCATTATTTCATTTAATCTTTTTCTTTTTTGTAAAGTATGTTTTCTTGTGATATCCTTTGTTTTATTTTTCTTTTATTCTACTTGGTATATTTGTTACTATTAAATATACTTCAAATAAATGATATATGGGACCCGGGCTCCATCATATCTATTTATACCACTGCCTTCTGACAAGTTTCATTATACATTCAGTCAGTCACCAAACACTCAGTTAAACATTTCTCTATGAGATTGATTCCAGTTTAGAACAATCAAGAAGCAATCATTAAGCATCCACTATGTACGACATTCTGCTAGATGCTGGGGATTTAAAGGCAAAAGTGAGAAATAGCACTTGTCCTTCAAGACTTCCATTTGGCTAGGGGTTGAAATGTATAAATTGATAAGTGAATCGAAAATAATTTGAGGAAGAAGAAAGAATTAAGCCTGCTAGGCTTTGTAAAGGATAACAAAGATGAATTAGAGATGATTCCTGTTCGTAATCTAGTAGGATAAAAAAGAAATGTAAGCAAATAATAATAATAATAATACAACATAATACGATAAATAAAAAGAGAGGCATGATCAACCTGTTATGAGAGTTAAGAAGAATTATATTCCCAGAAAATTTTTTACAGAAGAGGTAAAATTTAAATTAAGCCTTAGAATATTGTTAGGAATTATACAAATTGGAATAAGGGGGCAAAAAGTATGAACATAATGGGGGGCAGAAGAAGACTGACAGGTTTCAGGAATAGGGCATAACTAGCAAATAAAGTATGTAAGTATGTGACATTATGCAGTAATTTAGGTGTAGAAAGACATCTTTGTGTAATAGATGGTCAGTTGACCTTGAAATCAGGAAAACCCCAATATATTCTGACTGGGTGACCCTGGCAGTCAC
Source organism: Monodelphis domestica (assembly GCF_027887165.1). Lineage (NCBI taxonomy): Eukaryota > Metazoa > Chordata > Mammalia > Didelphimorphia > Didelphidae > Monodelphis > Monodelphis domestica. The sequence goes on from NC_077229.1 coordinate 269,125,856, forward strand.
CTATTTTACTCAATGCCCTAGGACTACCAGTTGCAGAGAAAATGTCTATCTTCAATGAATAAGGAAGCTGCTCACTAGGAGGTTCATATACCAATGAGCTTATTTGGTCTAAAAGGAAATGTATATGAATATGAAACTCCACTTTAAATAGCTCCTCCAACAAAAACTTTAGATATAGTTACTGTACCTTTAAGAGAGAAAAGAGAATTTTGGACTGACAATTAATTGTCATTTTAAAAATACTTAATATTTTTCTAATTACAGGTGTAAATTTTTAACATTGATTTTTAAAAATTGTGTTTCAAATTTTCTTCCTCTTTTTCTTTCCTCCCCTCTTTACTGAGAAGCCAAGAAGTTTGATGTAGGTTATACATGTGGAGTCATGCAAAACATAGGTTCATATTGAAGTGTGGGGGGTGTTCTGGTAGGATGAGCACCTCTGGTGTGTGAGTTTGCTGAGCCTTTTTCTGGGTTGTTCATCCACCTCTGCTATTCATCTGACATTCAACTCTCACTTGTGCCTCCAAACTACAGCATACACAGTGGTCATACTGCATAAAAACATCTCATCATGGGGGTTGTAGGTAACTGACAGACCTCAAAAACGTTGATGAGTTAGGGGGATGTCTACCCCAAGCATGTGAAGACTTACCCTGGAAAACCGGAGGACATGAACAATTTCTTCCAATGTCCATGAAAGTGGTTGAAGCAGGCTCTGTGGATTGCTTAGGGATCAGACACTGATTATGGCAAAGCCATCCACTTCATCCCCCCAATTGCCTTGACTTTTTCTCTTGCTGCCAGAAAGACTTCAGTGACTCTAGAAGAGAAAATAAGGCTAATGATTTTGTGCAACTATCCTTCACTTAAATTAAGTGCAAGTCAAGGTGTCACTCCATGATATTCTTGGTCCTCTTTAAAAAAGGAAGGACAAACGACATTTCCACTGTATTTACATTGTAAAAGAAAACAGAACAAAAAGATACCACCAAGGAAAATAAGGTAAAAAAAATGTTTTGATCAGCATTCAAACTCCATCAGTTCTTTCTCTGGAGGTAGATAGCTTTTTTTTTTTTATCATGAATCCTTTGGAATTCTCTTAGATCACTGTATTGCTGAGAATGGTTGTCATTCACAGATATCATCATACAATATTGCTGTAATTGTATCCAATATTTTCCTGGTTCTCATACTTCTCTGAGCAGTTCATATAAGTCTTTCCTGGTTTTGGAAACCTTCCCGCTCTTCATTTCTTATATAATATATAATAATATAATATAATAATATTCCATCACAATCATATACAAAACTACCTTAGCAATTCCCCAATTGATGGCCATCTTCTCAATTTCCAATTCTTTGTCACAATAAAAAGAGCTGGAATAAATATTTTCATACATATAGGCCCTTTTCCTTTTTTAATTTCTTTGGGACACAGGCATAGTAGTGGAATTACTGGGTTAAAGAATGTGTATAGTTTAATAGCCCTTTAGACATGGTTCCAAATTGCTCTCCAGAATCATTGAATCAGTTCCTAACTCCACCAACAGTTTATTAGTGTCTCAATTTTTATATATACCTTACAACATTTGTCATTTTTCCTTTTTAAATGGGTGTAAGGTGGTAGCTCAGAGTCATTTTAATTTGCTTTTCTCTAATACTGATTTATAACATTCTTTCACATGACTATAGTTTTATTTTTTCATTTGACAACTCCCTGTTATATCCTCTGACCATTTGTCAAGTAGGGAAATGACTTCTACTCTTATAAATTTGTCTCAATTCTCCATATATTTGAGAAATATATGGCCTTTATCAGAGATACTTGCTGTAAAAATTCCCCCAGTTTTCTGCTTTCCTTCTAATCTTGGCTGCACTGGTTTTGTTTGTGCAGAACCTTTTTGATTTAATGTAATCAGGCTTATCCAATTTATCTCCTTTAATGGTTTTCATCTCTTGTTTTGGTCATAAATTCTTCCCTTATCCATAGACCTATCAGGTAAGCTTTTCAGAATATTCATTCTTTAAAAGATTTGGACTGAGAGGGGAGAAAGAAACTATGATAGATAAACAGTTAACTGTAACTGGAGAATGAGCATGTAATAGACTTGAAGAGTTAACTATCATTTTTGAGATTCTGATGAGACTTCAGGAGAACTAAATTTTTCTTCCATTCTAGAAGGAAAATTATGTGTTTAGTTGTCTTTCATTCTCAAGTAACTCTCTTCATTTGTCCCTAGATTGCACTGCTGATATTTCTACAGGACTTTCTCTAGTATGTCTCTTTAGCCCTTTCCCTCCTCTCCCCCTTTTGTTTGCTTTTATATGCTTCCTTTTCTACTAGAATATAAGCTCCTAGAAAGCAGGAAGTTTTTCTTTCCACTGGTATTTGTACTCATATGTACATCATATGTAACTAAATAATTGCTTGTTGATTATCTGACCAATTTGAGCTGGATTTAGTTAACTCTTATTCTGTGAAGAAGACATTCTGGAAAGAATTCCCAAGTAGAACTGAATGATTTTAATTTCTATCCTAAAATGAACTCAAGAATTTTATTTATTTTGATAAGAAATAGTTAACTGACATTAAAAGGAGAACTGGGTAAAATACCATTCTAAGAGGAACCGAGTTAACTACAGAAGCCAAATGAAGCATTTCCATTGTTTTGAAAAAGTTGGCACTTAATGACAGATAAAAGAAATTTTGGTTAGCAGCTTATTTCCCTTGCCTTTTTTTTCAGAGGATAGAGATAACTGTAACTATGGCCTTCCTCATAGATTAATGTTATTTAAATCTTCTATATTTCTGTGTGATTATTCTTTGATTCCTTGAGATCATCTGGCATATATTGCTCATATCTTGCATTATATATCCGCACATGTCCTAAAATAATTTCTACCAGTGGTATCTCTTCCAGGGAATTGTTATTTATAGGTTAGTAAATGGCAGGCTATATGCACATGTAGAAATATTTATATATGTATATTCATATGCACAAACATACCTGAAGTGATATAACCTGTAATTTCTTTGGTGTGTTGAATTTATAGTATAGAAATACATTGCTCTGGAACAGATATGTACTCCATCTGTAAGTCATAGTTTTAATGAGCTACCTAAGGACACTGAGAGGTATTTTTTTCCTATGATAAACAGAGCTAGTATCTTTCATGGGAAGATTTTTAAAGTAAATCTTCTCAACTCTGGATTTGCCCTTGCTCTACTACTATATATTTCTTCCTAAAATATTAAAAGGTCATAAAAAGTCAGTAATAAAAATTTTCTTCGTCAGTCTCTGCTAAAAATTTTGTCCAACATTATTCAAGTCCAAAAAATTCAATACTAAAGATGCAAAAAAATCAATTTCTAATTATCTTATATATTTGTGACTGGAAATGGAAAATTCAAGCAATAAGTATTCTGTACTAATGTTTTGAATCTTTCAGAATTCAACATCAATATTTTATTTTTGTTTAATTAAAATATCCAAATCATTATCAAATTAAATTCTCATCTGAATAAATAGTTCATGTATCTGCATGTTAAGTGAGGTAAAGAAGAAAGGAAACTATGTAGGTATGAATAAAATAACAATTTCAGGCGTTGGTATTTCATGGCTTCTCAGGGTCCACTACTATGAAAATTCATATAGACTTTCCTTCCTGGGGCCATATAAAGTATCAGGGACCCTTCCTGATCTTTTTCTCAAGATCCAAACATCCCTATGTTCTGATGTTAGTAAGTAACAGAGCTGGGACTTGAACACATTTCTCATTACTCCATGACAAGTGCAGAGTTCTTTCCATTCCGCCACATTTCACAGATGTACCTCTATATGCAAACTGTCTGAAATTAATATGTTATAGCTGGGCATGACTCCAAACTTTGGGCAGCAGAAGAAACTTGAAGGGGTAGAATACTTTACATCAGAGGGCAAAATTTGGAGACCAGCTGCTGGTCTATATAGATTACTCCTGTTAGCAAGTTCAATATTTCCAAAGCAATATTTTAAATTCCTTCTTCTTTGGGCTTCCTTTATACTCATCTTTGTAAAAGCTCTAGGTGAAATCATAGACATTCTTGACTCCTAATGACATTGTGGTAAACTCATTAAAGCAGGCACATTGTTTACCCCATTGAGTTCTTTGAATCATAGTATGCTGATGGTGATTAAGAGTGAATAGAATCCTTTGGTTCCACAAATGATAATTATATTGTTGTACATTCTTAAAAGATAATACAATTTTTATGAAGAGAAAAATGTATTTAATAAAATATGTAAGAGAATTAAATTATAAAAAATTTAAAAATAATTTTAAAGTATCTTAAATGAAGCTTAACCAACTGGTTATATTACTAAAATCATACTTAGGTTTAATTAGATTTCTTGAATATTTATCAGGATACATATATCTATTCTTTACATCAATTAATTGATCAAAGATATTTTAACCCCTTACTTTCCATCTTAGAACCAATACTATGTAATGATTCCAAGATAGAAGAGAGGTAAGAACTAGGTAATTGAGGTTAAGTGACTTGCCCAGAGTCACCAATGTAGGAAGTGTCTCAATCCAGATTTATGTTAGGGGTCATGGCTGTTTTACAATTTCTAATCTTGTTATCACTTTTCATTAACCCCTTTTGCTAAAAACCAATAGAATTTTACTGGTTCACTGAGAATGGGGACCACACTAGATGGAGGTTTATGAACAACATTGTTAAAAATTTAGCCCCTTAGAAAGGTCCCTGTTACTCTAAGGAGTGCAGTAGTCATTGCTTTCTAGGGATCCAATCAGGCAATGTGGGTGAATTGGAGAAGATGCTCCAAAGTGGAAGCTATGTCTCCATTTTATAGATCAGTAAACATAAACTAAGAGTCGATGTGACTTTTCCAAATTTACAAGAGTAGGACATGTTAAAGCTTTGATTTAAACTTTAGTCTATCTTGACTTCAAAGGCACTGCTCTTTCTTCACCTTTATCAATGGGTGTAGACAGGATAATACAGCCTTGTCATAACAATGCCACAACAGCATCCTCTAAGATTGAAGAATTGTGTAACAGTAGAGAATGAACAGAGAGTAATAATCTATTGGCTTTTTTTCCTGACAGGTAACAGAAGGACAAAATGTTCTGGACAATTAGTAGATAGATGAGTAATAAAACCAGATACACAAACCACTCACAGGGAAAGTGAGCTTGCCATGAAAATATTTTGATTTTTATGAACAGCAGATTGTCCACCCACAGATGTGCCAAGTATAAGTATGTGACAATGTATTTCATCTATCTTGAAGCAAAACTAGTTTTTGAAAACCAGTTAACTTCTCTCCATATCCTAAATTTTGAAATAGAAATTCTTGGAAAATATTCATTATGTACTGTAGAATGATAGCTTTTTCCGTCCAAGGCTTTGATATGTACATGTCTTTGAAGGATGACTTTTGGACTGTAGTGTGCAAAGAAAAGATACATGATTATCAACTGACAATCATTTGTTTCATGCCCACCATGTGCTATGTACTGTTAAAGCAATGAAGGTAGAAAATTAAAAATAAAATGAATAATACCCTGATGGAGCTTACAGTTTAGCTATGGGAAACATATACATCTAGATATATATGCAATATCTATCTATCTATCTATCTATCTATCTATCTATCTATCTATCCAGTAATTTGGGGAGGAAGACAATAGCAATCCTTTCTCTGTCAAAGGGGATTAACAGATGTAAAAGAATAGATAATAATAATTGGAAGACAATGTGCAAGAAAGGCCACTTTGACTGGATCTTGGAAGAGTACATGAATGGAATAATATACAATAAGAAAAGAAAGGTACATAGGGACCACACTAAAAGGGGGCTTGAAATTGCAAATTAAAGATTTTTTCTTTTAGTTTAGGAAGCCATTTGAGTTAATTGGATGGGTGAGTGATTTAGTCAGATTTACACTTTAGAAAATCAGTGCCAGCTATGTGTAGAAGGTTGGAATAGGGATAGATTTGAGAGGTAGGGAAATTAGTTGATGGGCTGTTGTAATAATCCTTAGGAAAAGTGATAAGGGCCTGACTGTAAATGGAGAGAAGAGGCAGATGTGAAAAATGTTGTAGAAGAAGAGGAAATTGTATTTGTCAGCTATGTGGTTGTCAGGCTAACATAGGTGATCGAGAGGGTAACGTGAAATAGAAGGTGAGAACTTGGGTGAAGTGGCAGATGGTAATCTCATTTACAGAAACAGGTAAGTTTAATAGAGAAGTCAGTTTTTCAAGATGAAAACAAATTCTGTTTTGGACCTGTTGAGTTTGAGATGCCCAAAGGACATATGTTGAAAGTGGTCAAGAAAGAAGTTGGTGATTTATGCCTAGAGTTTGAGAGAGTAACAAAGGGTAGATTTATATATTTCAGAATAATTAGTAAAAAATATATTTAAACACATGTGATCTGATGAAATCACCAAAGAAAACACTCTGGAGAGAAAAGGATGAAAAAGCTTTGGAGGGTATACCCAAAGTAAGGAGTCATGGTAAAGATGATGATCTAGTAGAGGAAACTGGGGAGATATCAAACAAGTGGGATAATAACCAGTAAAGAAGTGTCACTAAACCTCAAGAAGAAATTATTCAAGAGAGAAAAATGGTCAGCAATACAAAATGCTACTGAAAGTTCAATAAGAATTGGGATGGAAAAAAGGGTTTGCCTGTTAAAATTTCAGTTGAGTGAAACTTAAACCTCAGAGGTTCAAAAAATTTTTTAATAAAGGGTTTCAGATATAATATCAAATTCATACAAAATTCAATGGTAGAGATAAAAATCTATTCACCCCACTTCCTCCCATAGTCCTCCAATGACTAATATCACGTGTGGCATAAAATAGGGAGATGGGGATTCCCTAAATATATTTGCCATTTTCATGGAGAATACTACCACAATGTCTAAATGGAAGAGGGGTTCTCTATCATTGTTGATATTCTTATTTGGGATATTGCTTTAAGTCTTAGAATAAAATAGAACTGCCTAAATTAGACCCACAAACACTCAAAAGAGTTTGCCAGACTGTTGTCAAACTTGAAAAATAGAACCATTAAAGCAGTTACAATGAACAAGTCTTTAATCGGGTTAAGCGAGATAGAGTTCTTTTGGCCACCACACAGAGTCATGTGCACACAAAACAAAACCACCACACCAAGCTAGGATCTGACACTCTGGGAACAATGTGTCTGGGAAAATGCACCATGGATGGCATATCCATCATGAGAATTTTCCTCATTATAGGAATTTCCTTCAAACTAAAGAACTTGGCATCTTAAACAGTATGTAGGTAATATAACCAGAGGAAAAAAAACTGACTAGTTGCATAGGGGTTTGGGAAAGAGGTCGTAGCCTGAGGCTAGGGCAGTGATGGCAAACCTATGGCATGGGTGCCAAAGATGGCATGAAGAGTGCTCTCTATGGGCACATACCTGGGGGGCCCCTCCTCACTCCTCACATTTATTACTAGAAAGGCAGAGGGACTGGGGCAGAGCATCTCCCTTCCCCTTCTCCACCATGCTTGATGACATTTTTTCACATTACTCACCACTCTGCCTAGCAGCACATTGGGAGCACATGGAGATAAGATGGGTGGCTCATAGGTGGCAGACCTAGAGGGGAGTGCTTGGGCCACTTACTTCTCCCTCTCTATGGGTAGTGAGGACATTCTTCACTTTACCCACCCCTCCACCCAGTAGCCCAATGGGAATACTTTCTCCCTCCACTGTGTGGGATGAAGGAGGGGCATGGAGCACCTGGAACTTGGTGAGGAGGGGGAGGAGCATGGCATTCAGTCTCAGTGTTTCAGGGGCCCAGTGCTCCATCTCTAAAAGGTTTGTCATCCCTGGAATAGGGAGAGGCCCAAATACAATAAGAGAAACCAAGAAACCAAAAAGGGTACTTAAGACTTTATTTCTATCACCCCTATTCAGGATGATTAATGGGTGTTCAATGGTTTATTGCTCAGTCTTGGAAAAGGGGCAGTTTGGGAGTTCCTTGAAGGCAAGTTCCCATGGGACAAAGGTAAATTTGGGGGGTTTCATAAAACAACTTTGTTACTGTCTACATAGGAAAAATCTAATGGATGAAGAGTACCTCTCTCTCAGGCTATAATATACAGTTAGACAGTCCATAGAACAAACATCTTGAATAAACAACCCATATGGACAATGACCTGGACCCATGAGTGAATAAGAAAATCACATTTGGAAAGTTGTAATTTGCTTTCAATGATCCCAAGTTTTTCCCTCAAGGAAAAAAAAAAACACTAAAATCTTTATACCATTAATTTCAAAGTAATGTTATAAGGTTGTGAATCATAGAACACAATACCATTGATGAATCAGAATTATGAGTGCCCTAAAGGGCAGAGGAGGCATGTATGGTGAGCAAAAATCATAGCATATTAATAGCAATGACTTAATGCAAGTCAACCAGGAGATGTATTGATGAAAAGAATAGTTGAACTGATCCAGTGTCAAGAATAAAGGAAAACATATGTACAGCATAAACATTTTGCTTAAGAGTAATATTAAAAGACCTAGAAAAAAGCTTCCTTGACATTAATTAGATGCTCTGTGGAGGATTTATAAGATGATGGGGTCAAAATTTCCACAGAATAAAAAGATGTTGGATTGTGATTTACATTAGAAATAAAACCATCTTTAATAAAGTCATAACTCCATTGAAATATTTAAAGAATAATCAATCAATCCATGAATGATAAGAGCCTACAATGTGCAAGGCACTATGATAATCACTGGGGTTACAAAAGGAGGTAAAAGAAGTGTTGAATTTGGTTTTATGGAACTACAAATTTAGTCTTTGTTACTTGGGAACTTACCTTATGGGAAGTCACAGACTGACTTTTTTCTTAGAATGAACACTGGACCATCAGGCATCCATTAAGCACCCTGAAGAAGACTGATAGAAATATTCAAACCTCAAGCACCTTTTTTGTCTTAGAAGTTTCTCCTATTGTATCTTGGGCCCCTCCCTGCTACCCCATTCTCTAGTTATAGCCTCTTTAGCCCAAGCCTTCTTCTAACCAGTCACTGTGTATTTGCTGTCCTATATTTTCCCAAAGGTATATTTAACCCCAAATTCATCAGCTCAGTGGAAAATCTCATTTTGAGGGGCTTTCCCCCCAGAGACATTGTTCCCAGAGTCCCAGAGCTTTGCCTCTGTGTGGTATCTAGTGCATGACTCTTTGAAGGGCCACTTGGAGCACTGTCTTTCTTGTCTTGATTAAATACGTTCTTTCTTTCTTTTTTAAACATTATTTTATTTGGTCATTTTCATACATTGTTCATTGGAAACAGATCATTTTCTTTTCCTCCCCCCAACCCCCTGCCACCCCTTCCCTAGCCGATTCGTCTGGGTATCACATGTGTCCTCCTTGCTCTGAACCCATTTCCTTGTTGTTGGTATTTGCATTAGGGCGTTCATTTAGCATCCCTCCTCGATCATGTCCCCTCAACCTCTGTAGTCAAACAGTTGCTTTTCCTCGGTGTTTTTACTCCCTTAGTTTGTCCTCTGCTTGAGGATAGTTGTTTTTTTTTTTCTCATAGATCGCTACAGGTTGTTCAGGGACATTTTAAAGCCATTACTGTAGAAGTCAATTACGTTCTCTTGTACCACAATGTGTCAGTCTCTGTGTACAATGTTCTCCTGGTTCTGCTCCTCTCACTCTGCATCACTTTCTGGAGGTTGTTCCAGTCTCCATGGAATTCCTCCACTTTATTATTCCTTTGAGCACAATAGTATTCCATCACCAACATATACCACAATTTGTTCAGCCATTCTCCAATTGAAGGGCATCCCCTCATTTTCCAATTTTTGGCTACCACAAAGAGCGCAGCTATGAATATTCTTGTACAAGTCTTTTTCCTTATTATCCCTTTGGGGTCCAAACCTAGCAGTGCTATGGCTGGATCAAAGGGCAGACAGTCTTTTATCGCCCTTTGGGCATAGTTCCAAATTGCCCTCCAGAATGGTTGGATCAATTCACAACTCCACCAGCAATGCATTAATGTCCCTACTTTGCCACATCTCCTCCAGCATTCATTACTTTAGTTTGCTGTCATGTTGAACAATCTGCTAGGTGTGAGGTGATACCTCAAAGTTGTTTTGATTTGCATCTCTCTGATTATAAGAGATCTAGAACACTTTTTCATGTGCTTATTAATAGTCTCGATTTCTTTAACTAAAAATTGCCTATTCATGTCCCTTGCCCATTTTTCAATTGGAGAATGGCTTGATATTTTGTACAACTGGTTTAGCTCTTTATAGATTTGAGTAATTAGACCTTTGTCAGAGGTTTTTATAATGAAGATTGTTTCACAATTTGTTGCTTTCCTTCCAATTTTAGTTACATTTGTTTTGTTTGTACAAAATCTTTTTAATTTGAGGTAGTCAAAATTATTTATTTTGCATTTTGTGACTCTAAGTCTTACTTGGTTTTAAAATCTTTCTCTTCCCAAAGGTCTGACATGTATACTATTCTGTGTTCACCTAATTTACTTATAATTTCCTTCCTTATATTCAAGTCATTCGCCCATTCTGAGTATATCTTGGTGTAGGGTGTGAGGTGTTGATCCAGAGCTAATATCTCCCACACTATCTTCCAATTTTCCCAGCAGTTTTTATCAAATACTGGGTTTTTGTCCCAAAAGCTGGGGTCTTTGGGTTTGTCAAAGACTGTCTTACTGAGGTCATTTACCCCAAGTCTATTCCACTGATCTTCCTTTCTGTCTCTTAGCCAGTACCAAATTGTTTTGATGACCTCTGCTTTGTAATATAGTTTGAGATCTGGGACTGCAAGGCCACCTTCCTTTGTATTTTTTTTTTCATTATTTCCCTGGATATCCTTGATCTTTTGTTCTTCCAAATGAACTTTGTTATGGTTTTCTCTAATTCAGTAAAATAGTTTTTTGGTAGTTCAATAGGTATGGCACTAAATAGATATATGTTTGGGTAAGGATGGTCATTTTTATTATAGTAGCTCATCCCACCCATGAGCAATCAATGTTTTTCCAATTGTTTAGATCTAGTTTTAATTGTGTGGAGAGTGTTTTGTAGTTGTGTTCATATAGTTCCTGTGTTTGTCTCAGCAGATAGATTCCTAAGTATTTTATATTGTCTCGGGTGACTTTAAATGGAATTTCTCTTTCTAATTTTTGCTGCTGAACTGGGTTGGAAATATATAGAAATGCTGATGACTTATGTGGGTTTATTTTGTATCCTGCAACTTTGCTAAAGTTGTTGATTATTTCGATTAGCTTTTTGGTTGATTCCCTAGGATTCTTTAAGTACATCATATCATCAGCAAAGAGTGACAGCTTGGTCTCCTCATTGCCAATTTTAATACCTTCAATTTCTTTTTCTTCTCTAATTGCTACTGCTAGTGTTTCTAGTACCATATTAAATAATAAAGGTGATAATGGGCATCCTTGTTTGACTCCTGATCTTATTGGGAAGGCTTTGAGTTTTTCCCCATTGCAGATGCTATTTGCTGATGGTTTTAGGTATATACTGTTTATTATTTTTAGAAAAGGCCCTTCTTTCCTATACTTCCTAGTGTTTTCACTAGGAATGGGTGTTGTATTTTGTCAAAGGCTTTTTCTGCATCTGTTGAGATAATCATGTGATTTTTGTCGGTTTGCTTGTTAATATGGTCAATTATGTGGATGGTTTTCCTAATTCCTTGCATTCCTGGTATGAATCCTGCCTGATCGTAGTGGATAACCCTTGTGATGACTTGCTGGAGTCTTTTTGCTAGTATCCTATTTAATATTTTTGCATCTATATTCATTGGGGAGATTGGCCTATAGTTTTCTTTCTCTATTTTTTATCTGCCTGGCTTTGGGATCAGTACCATGTTTGTGTCGTAAAAAGAATTTGGTAGAACCCCTTCTTGGCTTATTCTGTTAAATAGTTTGTATAGTATTGGGGTTAGTTGTTCTTTGAATGTTTGATAGAATTCATTTGTGAATCCATCTGGACCTGGGGATTTTTTCTTCCAGGCATGGAAGATAAGTCAGAGAGAAATTCTCCACCTGATGTTGGTAGAAGAGTCAGTAAGTGACACTGGATTGAAGAGTGCACATTGAGGAATGAGGTGTAAGGAGGCTGAAAAGGTGGGAGGGGGCAGGAGAAAGGAAAATATACCTGCAGATGTTGTAATGGTAAAATCAATAGGCTTTAGTAACCAATTGTATAGAAGGTGAAGAATAATGAGGAATCCATTATGTCACCTAGACCAAGAGCATGAGGGACTGGGAGGATAGCATGGTTCTCTAGAGTAATAGGAAAGGTAGGAGGGTGGGAAGATTTAGGGGAGAAGAGTAGGAGTTCTGTTTTTGACATTCAATATTAGTTTACAAAGCTGTTGTAGCACTCAGGATTGAATCATGGCGACTTGTCCTCTTTCCCACTGGAAGAAAGAGCCTGGGAGATTGAAGTGCTGATAGACTTTTGGGATCAAGTTTTTCTCCTCTCTATACCTTAAATTTGCCTAGCACTTGAGAATTTACTAATGTAAGTTCATATACCTTAGGAATGATCATAGGATCACAGATCTAGAGTTTGAATTTATACATCAAAAACCATGTAAAGTAATTTCCTCATTACACAGATAAAGAAAATGAAGCACAGAGAGTTAAAGTGATTTGCTCAAGGTCACATAAGCAATTAACATCAGAAGCAGGATTTGAACTCTGGTCTTCTGACTCCAGTCAGTGCTCTTAATACCATACCACTCTTGTTCTATTTGGGCCTTACAGAAACCTTGTGGTACGTATAGCATTATCTTTTTGAAAATGGGGAGACTGAGGGGGAAAATGGAAGTAACTTCACTAAGGAAAGATAGAGGTTGAGAAAAATAGATGGATATGAAACCTATGCAAATCCAATGTTTTCTTATTCTATGACACTGCCTTGTAATCTGGAAGAGTAAAAGCAACAGAATACTCAAATTGTACTATTTTAGTGGAGTGTTATAAGTGATGATTTCTTAAGAACCACCTTATTTACAGCCAACAGGTATCTGGGAGAATTTGAACTTCATGGCTCACCTTGGAAGAAACTCAGAAACTAAGAATTTGAGAGAATGAGACAACCAAAACCAAGCACATTTTGTGCGAGTATACACATAGCAACCTGGTGGATTTGGGTTGCATAAAATGTAGAATCAGAGCAGAAATTTTATCTATTGTTTTTTGTCATGTAAATTTTCTGACAGCTTTATACTCATTTAACAGATTTTACTTGAAAGTATAAAATGTCTGTATAATGGAAACATACTTCTTTTTAAGATCAGCTAGTGCCACTGTGATCAATGAGGTCCTGAAAGGATAAGTAACTTAAAATACCTAGTTTCTTATAGTACCCTAGTCCAACTAATCAAGGGGAAAAATCACTTAATAAGGAACCTTTTATGTGCCAAGCATTGTTCTACACACATACTGAAGATTCAAAGACAAATGAAAAATATTTTGCCCTCAAGGAATTTAAATTCTCTCTATGAATTCTGACTTCAAGACTAGTGATATTTTCATTTTGCCATTAGGATGCTTGATGGCTTGGGGAACTGTTCTCTGTGAGTCATATTCTATGAATGTGCTATTATGTGATTTTGGTGGAATTTGATCAGAAAAAAATATCATATGAGAAAATCTGTGAAGTCATAATTAAGAATAATGAATAAAATGATTATTAAATAAATCTTTCAGTTATAAGTCTATGTAGAACCTCATTAATAGTGGAAGCTGAGTCTTTAGTGGTGTCTTAAAACAATTGTATGTCTTAATTATTATAACTAAAGAATAGCAGAATACATAATAATAATTAAGAATTGTAGACTGGAAACTCGAGTTTGCTTGATGATTAACAAAATGTTTTGGCTTTTTGGAGGGGTTCTGGTGTTGCTGTGAACTCTAAGTATATGTCTACATAATACCAAAATGTGTTTACTTTGGTCAAATCACTGGGAGGAAAATAAAAATGAGTAAAAGAAGATGAAGAAAAATGATTATTTGACATTTTAAGGTAAAACTTCCATTGGATTCATAGGACTATTTTTCAAATGGACAGTTTGGTTTAGGGTAGTAATATTGTTCAATGGGATAGATCAGGTACCAAGAAATGATTTTGTTATAAGCTTGTGCAGTTTGGAGGAACCTAGATTTCTGATCGCAAAGAAGAAACAATGGAGAAATCTGGGAATATCAGGATTCAGGTACTGCCGGATTATGAATTGGGAATGGACACATTAGCACCTCACCATTCTCTCAGTGTCCAATCAGCAATGTCCCAAATTCGAGCCAACTGAATAAAGATATGTTTGACCTCATTCTGATGTCTTATTGAATTATGGAGTTTGCTTTATGTTCTCAAAGTCTGTCAGTGGAGGATATGCTTTGAAAGTACCTAACAAAATGGGAGGGCTTTCGATATAGGCTTTAAGATATATTATCACCCCAGTAAAGTATAGGGAGTCTCACCATAAGACAGAGAATTCATGCTTTATTATTGTTCTTACAGCAACTCAGAAACTCTTTTCTTGGGGATCTTTTGAAGGAAGTGGGTGTTTTCAAGCTGCAGAAAAGAAGAGTGAAGGGATAATAATATTTGTATTCAAGTATATAAAGGACTGTAATATTGAGGAGAGTCTTAAGAGCCATCAATAGTATGAATTGCAAAAAGGACAATTTAGTTTGGATGTAATAAAAATCTTTGGAGCCATCCCAAAGTGAAATAGATAGCCTTAGGATATGGTCAACTTAAACAACTTTTAGTGTATGGGTTAGACTAGATCACCACTGATTCCCTTGCAACTCTTAATCTACAATTCTGATTATGTGAATCTATTCCTCAATTTATTTATTTCTGATACATTAAAGTCCTAAGGTATTGCTCTTGTTACCTCTCTACTTTTTTTGAAGACAGGGAAAGATTGAGATCTGTGTTAGTGGAGTGAATACCCACACCCACCAACCACTTAATAAATCAATCAGAATTAATTAAGCAGTTTGGGATGCCAGTTATTATGCAAAGCATTGGGGAGACAAAATATAATAAATTAAATCATGGAACAATATTTAGAATTAATGCATAAGAAGAGAGTACTAGAACTATACACAAAGAGTTATAAAACTATGTGCCTTTTGACCCAATAATGCTGCTATTAAGTTTATTTTCTAAGATGCTCAAGGAAAAGGGAAAAGCTGCTATATGTTCTATTATATTTATAGAAGCTCTTTTTCTGGCAGCACAGGACTGGTAACAGAAGGAAGGTTCATCACTTGGAGAATGTCTGACCAAGTTGTGGTTTATGGTTGTAAAGGAATACTATTATTCTATAAGAAATGATAAACAAGATGATACCCCCAAACCTGGAATGACTTATACAAAGTGATGCAAAGTGATCAGGCCCGGGAGACTGTTAAACACAGAAACAACAATAATGTACGATGATCAACTGAATGATTTAACTATTAACTATCAATAAGGTAAGGATTCAGAACAACTCCAAAGGACTCATGACAAAAAAGAATATCCACTTACAAAGAAGGGACTGACGAAGTCCAAATGCAGACTGAAACATTTCATTCTTCACTTTAGGTCCTTCATGAATTTTTCTCTAGCTTTAGCAATAGCTATCTCATTTCACAACATGACAAACAGGGAAATATGTATTAAAAGATAATATATCTACAAACAACATAATATTACCTTCTTTCAAGGGTAGGGGGCAGAAAGGTGGGGAAAAAAGATTGTGTTATGGATTTTTGGACAAAGTTAACGTGAGAATTTGTTTTTCTTGGATAAGCATATGATGATTTATTGCATATTTATGACAAATCATATATTATTTTATGTTACATATGATGTTATGTTACATATGTAAAATAAAAATGAATGGTAACAAAAATGAGACTAAGTACAAAGTAGAGCGAATGAGAAGGCATTAACTTCTTGAGTATATCAAGGCAGACTTTATGTAAATAATGATACTTGGAAATTATTCATGTATGTACTGAAATATAGGAGATATGAGAAGAGAACAGGACAAAGTAGCAGACCCAGAATTCTTAATTTTAAAAATATATTTGCTTATTAAAGTCTGCTTAGAACTTCTATCAATCTAGGCTTCCCATGCATACACCAAAGCATGGGATATCCATACTCATTCAAGTATAGATATCTATTCACATAAAATTTAAACATATGCAGTAGTTCCCAGATTCTCTGAAGGGAGTTTTCCTAGTGATGATGTCATGGGGAGACAGAGGACTATGGGATAGCTTTGGTGATTTATGTGATCTATGTCAAAGAACATTATTTATAAACATTCATTGATATAAAAAAATCAATAGGAAATTCTTAAAAATAGAGGTGTACTTTCTCCCCCAAAACAATCTACCTCCCATCCATTATTTGACATCTCTATCACATTTTGGGAAATGAACTCACATGGTGGGTATAAATTATTTCCTTGCCTTAACACCCTTTAGTATAATATTTTGGGGGAGGATTGTTTTAAAATTTTAATGACCCTTGGTAGAATGATATTTCATTGGATAATATATTATTGGGTTTTGTGGGTTGAACTCTTCTTCTCAGTTTTTATTAGCATTTGGTTAACTAATTGAAACAAAAGTTTTTATAGCTTAGATCAACTCTGCTTCTTACACTATTCCATCTTCATGATTAGTCTCTTCCAGTTACCAAAGATGGCTATATCACTATGCATTATTGCTTCATTAAAGGGCCACCAGTCCTAGATCACAATTCCAGTTGTTAATGCATTAAGGATTAAGCTGTAGTCCATGACGTTGGCAGTTGTTTTCCTAGGCTTGTATTTTTCCATGCTTGAGAGAGATCAGTTGTGTTGGGACTTGGATTTTTCCACACGCTGGGGTGTCAAACTTTCTACAAGATATATAAACAAACATTCTGCAAAGCTACTGATTCCTGAGCAGAGGCAGCAAGAACATGGCATTGAAATAAGAACTGAGCCCCCCAAGAAACATCATTATTAAAGGATTCCCTGCTGGAGCTACCTAGTAATGTGAAGGTCTGGAGGTTCCTTACTTTACAATTTAGTTTTGTAAGTCAGTTTTATAATGGAATTTGTACCTCTAGCCTGAGACAGAATATGGTGGCAATACTTTTCCATTCTCAATGATATCCTGTTATGTCCAGACTTTTTCTATCACCACATGGAAATTAGATAACCACAGAAATGTTAAAAAAAAAAAACCCTCCCTATAGAAAATAAAATGAAGTCTAGAAAGGGAAGACATTTCTTCGACTTCTGGAAAACTAAGCAAGTTCTGAGTCTCTGAATTGGTTTCATAATACAGACTTTATATATTAGATAAGATTGCACAGACATGGAAGTCTACCTAGAAAGTCCTGCTTCTTTGTCTGAGGGCTCCTCAACTCTCCAAGAAAGAGAAGGCTAAGGCTATGTTTCCAAGAAGAGAAGTAATATCCCGGGATAGAACAAGCAGATACAAGACATCTGATGATTAAAAACAGAGGATCAGGAGTTCAAATTCAAATTCAGCAAATACTTTTAAATAATATTTTTGACAAGTACAAAAAGTACCTGTAAAAACAATTTTAACATGCATTAAATTTATTTTTAGTTCCAAATTCTCCCCATCCTTTCTACCTTTCTTCTCTTAATTCCTCTTACTCCTCCCCCCTACCAGAGATGGTAAACAATCTGATATCAATTTTATATTTGCAATCATGTAAAGCATTTTTCCATATTATTTATTTTATGGGAAAGATCTCAAACTAAAAAAAAAGAAGAGAAAGAAGAAAGTGAAATATAACATATTTTTGTCTGCATTCAGACTCCATCAGTTCTTTCTCTGAGAGCAGATGGCATTTTTCATCATGAATTCTGAGATTATTTTGGATTACTCTATTGCTGATAAAAATAGGTCATTCATAATTGTTCATCAGCAATATTACTATTACTGTGTATGATATTCTTCTGGTTCTGCTCACTTCACTTTGCATCACTTCATGTAAGTTTTTCAGGATTTCCCAAAATTTAGGGTTAGGAAGTATTAAACTGTATCAATGGATTGTCTAAGAATCAGTGAACTAAGATGATGTTGTCCTGAAGCGGAAGAATGATTATGATAGTGTTATTGAGAGAACTGGGCAAAGACTGAAGAAAATGAGATGCAAAGAAAATAAGCTTAAGAGGAATGAGATGGAACTTTACAGACCCAGTGGGGGAGGAGAGAGTTCCATAGAAGGTTCAAGAGGAGAGGCAGTTAGCCAGAAGTGTGGTCTGATCTGGTCACTTCACCACTTGACTTCACTTTCTTTCTGGCCAAACCCTCTGAAGGAGGAAGGCTGAAGAAGTGCTTGAATTTTACCCTCCTTTACCTGGCTGAATTGAAAAGAGTCCTGCCCAGTGAAGATCCCTGCTTTGGGGTCTTGGAGGTGGGATGGTGTCAGCAAAACGATGGATGGGACACAGCTTTTGCATTCAACCGACAGCACAGGTTTCACAGGATAAACTGCTCCACCTTGGCTGAGGCCTGGCTTTATTTTATAACTTCATGATCACACATCTACTTGGCACACAGTTTCAGTCTCAACATACATGTTTCCATAGAAACTAACAATAGACAGAAAACCTAGGGAGATAGTCAATGAAACATTGTTGCTAAGGGCAGGATCAGTAGGTAGAATCAACATGACCTAGATATAGGTTAGGGAATTCAGAGCACAGATTTGCCAGAAGTTTTTATGCCTAGAAAAGAGGGTCCTATCTAAGTGGGTATATAAGAATCCTTAGGTTTAATTTTGTAAGTGGGCTCTCCTGGTAATATCTTAGGGGGACAGAGTGGGACATATATATTAACCCTGCAAGCATGTTGCTCTCATCTATTTTTCCTGGGGCTAAGTAAGAATAATATTCATGGCAATTCCAATAATAAGGGGATGTTAATAATAAAAGTTATTTAGGGGGGTTTCAGTGGGTGTTTTCATCCTTCCTGGGGGCTGCTTTGCAGTCCCTGGTTTCCATGTGGACCGTGGCAAACGGCGTGGTCTTTGATGACTCCTGGCAGATCCCAGCTGATATATAACTGGTTTTCCCTCAGGAAAAGTCAACCTTATATTTCTTTGAAGAGACTTTGAATTGAAGCCTTTAACCAGAGATAGGGGTCATAACTGGGCAAATTCCTCTCCCTCTCTCCTTTTATTTCCTTATTTATTTCCTTATTTATTCTCCCTTTCCCAAAAAAATAATAAATAGGACCTTCAACTATCAGAAACTGTCTTCAAACTTTGTAGTAGGAGGGAGAATTTAAATATTCAAAGGAGAAGTTTTGGGGAGGGGCTGCCTCACCACCTGTTAGGTCACACTCCATTAGGGCTGTCCAGCAGAGAGAAAAAAGAAGGAAGTTGTGACCTTGAACTCAGTCCTTTACCTCACCTGCTTCCTGTGTCATTCATCTTACTAGTCCCTCTCTCAGTATATCCCTCTCCACTACAGTAGTGGAAGAATGATTATGATAGGAACAAATTTCAAAATGAAGTAATAATCCCATGCAGCTTAGATCTGAGTGACTGAGCTGGAAGAGTGTGATGGGAAATTAAACAGTATAACAGTTGAAGAATATTTGCACTCCATGGTTTCAAATGGAAGGTGGAACACTGGTGCTTTGAAGGGTGAGGAGGGACTTGATCAAACTATGATATGGATGATGGTTTCAGAGGAGGGTAGTAGGGACATATAGCTCCATATCTAAGACATTGATGGATGACTGGGATTGTTATGTTGGTATGATAGGAAGTGGATTGGTGTGGCATGCTCTACTTGGCAAAATTTAAGCATTAACTAACTAAATTTAAAGTGGGATTTGGAAAGCTTGGCAGACCCTGGAATTTCTTGTGAAGACTATCTAGAATCTCTGTGTGGGGAGGGTGGCAAGATGCTTCTGACTTCAGTTTTCTAGGTATCATGGGCCATAGTATTATTTTGCTTCCTTGTGAAATTATGTGTAAAACTATCTGCTATCAAGAAGATCATTGGAAAACTAGGACAGCATAAGATTGAATGTCAAAGTTATTTGAACTTTACTCAGTAGCCAATAGAGTTAACCAGAGATGTCTGAAAAGAAAAGCGCTAGAACTAGGCCAAGTTAGTAGTAACTAGGATTTGAAGTAGAGTTATGATGATTGATGAGAGCATATTATAGAAAAGAATCAATAGGATTGTTAATTGCATATGGAAGGTGAAGGAAAGAATCAAAGTTGATGGTAACAGTGCAATAAGAAGGAGGAGGAACACATTTAGAAGCAAATATGTCAGCTTTGGACATAATGCCATAGATTTAGAATTGGAAGGGACCTTAGTGACCATTGTGCTTAATTCTCTTATTTTATAGATGAGGAAACTGAGACAGCAGTCTATGACCTGTTCTACCTTATATTCTACATTAACTGGATATCTTTGGGTTCTTTCTTTGCCTTACCAACTTGGTGACTCTGGTCAAGTCATGCTTTTCACTAGCATCTCTTCCATTATAATGCCTACCCTCCATTTTTACCTCTATTTCTAAGGTAGGCAACATCTTTTTCTTGTTAAAATCATATCTGTCATAATACACGAAGTGGAAATGCAAGTGATTTGTAGGGAGAGTCAATATCCCTAAGGAAGGCACCAGCCTTTACCATTCCAAGGATTCTTATAAACCATCACATTAAGTCAATGGGTAAACCATTGAGTTTGGGATGAACATTTTAATATTACTGAGGCAGAACGTTATGATATTAGAAGAGTGGGAGAAGAGACAAATATGACTTCATTTCTATGCTCTTGCATTGCCCCAAATGAGGTGCCTAGGGAACAATGATCTCTATAAACTACATGGTGTCGCCTATAAGCAAATGCCATAGTTTGCTTTCCTCCTCGTATTCAATGCTTACAACAGTTTATTAGTCATCTGTAACACTTATCTAAGACATAAGTACTGAAAGGCTATTTCAATGAGTTATTCATTTATCTGCTTATAAAAAAATCATTGAAATATATATTTTTCATCAAGTTTGAAATTATCTTTTTGCAATATAATATATTCTTGGCATCTGGATTCCAAAATTAAATTGTATAATCTACTAAAAAGAACAAACCAAAAGGAAAGCAAAAAGAAAATTAAGATTTGCAGAAATGTTGAGCTGAGGAAAATATCAATTTTACTGATTTAAAATAGTAATGGATAATTTTTGCAAAATATTGAATAAAGGATAAAATATACTTTTTCCTAATAGTAATAATCAACTTCTTAAGTCCTAATACTATCAGTAGAGTGAAGGAATGTCCATTTTAGGGCACTGATGTGCCTGAGATAAAAACCAAGAAGAATTTAAAAAACTGAGCAAAAAGATATTAGGAATTTCAGGAAGAGAAAAGAGAAAAGAGAAAGAGAAGAAGAGGGGAATTGTGAGAGAAAAAAGGTAGGGACTATAGAAGGAGGTAGGGAAACAAGAAAATGAGACAGAGATAGAGATATATTTGCATGGTGGGAGTAGATTTTGTTTGCCTAAGAACTACCACAGGGGCAATGATTCCTGCTACCATAGTAGCCTTAGTTATCATCTACAATTTTGATGAAATAAATTATCAAGGAGATAAGAAGTAATACATTGATATCTATCCCCACATACATACATACTTACATATATATATATATACATTATATATGTCTACATATATATTTCAATGTATAGATAGATATTATTAGTATTAACATGGATTTGAGTTTAATTTTGGAATTTAATGGTTAATGATATAGGGAAGGTCCTGTATGAAGTAACTTGGAGGCCTAGTT